>NW_007261718.1:0-8199 GCF_000164805.1 Carlito syrichta | reverse complement strand
CAATCCTTTCCACCTCACTCCAGCCCCACTTACAGAGACTCCAGCGACAACAAAGACGCCTCCCACGTGCATCACAATGGACGTAACAGCTCCCCAGGGAAACCTCAACGTGGCTGGGGAGGATGGAGTGATCGGGAGAGGAAGGGGCCATCATCCCACCCAAAAGTGACAGACCAGGCAACCAGACCTGGAATGGCAGTGGCGTTGTGGGATTGCCTTGATCGCTCTGTGCCTGATGACTGCCCTAGATTAGGCCATCTGTTATGTGAGCTCAAACACGTCTTTGCCATGGGGTACGAGTGTAGAGGGGGGAGGCTGGCCTTCTGGGGTGCAAGGCCAAAGGTGCAAGATGGACGTGCCCAATGACCACTTTGAAACCTCCCACGAAAGACAGGCTGGAAAGTGCCTTTTTGTCTCCCATTACTGAGGGTGATCCCTTACGCTGGGTGTTAGGGATGGTGGTGATGGTGGTGCTGATGATTAATATTATTTGGTGTCGGTATTCCGCTCTGTTGTCAAGGCCAAAGTTACGGGCATGCTCACAGCCACTGCGGACTTCACTTGCCAGTCTCAGGCCATCCTCCTGCCTCGGCCCCTTGAGTGGCTGGAACCACAGGGCTGCTCTATCACTAATCATTAAATTTATTTTTGATGGTCGAAATGAGGTTCACCCCATGTCCCAGGCTGGTGTTGAACCCTCAGATTCAGGCTGACCTCTCACCTGGGCCTCCAAAGGGCTGGAATGCCAGGCTGAGCCCCTAAGCCTGGCTCGTGGTTGTGGTAGTGGTGATGGTTGGTATTATTATTCTGAGTCAGAGTCCTGCTCTGTCACCCAGGCTGGAGCAAGGGGCCTGCTCTTGGCCACCACAACCTTCAACAACTGCACTCTCGCATTCCTCCTGCCTCAGCCTCCCAAGTAGTTGGAACATCACGCCTGCACCACCATGCTTGGCTCCTTTTTTTGGCTTCTTGAAGAGGTTGTCTCCCCAAGATGCCTGGATTGGTCTCGAACCTGGGGGCTCAGGTCATCCTCTCATCTCAGCCTCACAGATCATCAGAATGACAGACGTGAGCCACCATGCCCGGCCTCCACACCCCTCTTGGGATACCATCATGAGTCCCCGTCCCTTCTGATAACCTGGTTCCCCAGAGATTGAGGCCAGTGGGATCCCCTGGTGGAGGGGTGTGTCACTGCCTGGGTGCACACCCCTCTGCCTGCCTCGTTCCCCAGTGTCAACTCACACACTCCTCCCTGGGCCACCTCCAGAAATGTGAGGGTGTGACTCTCAAATCTTCAGGGTGGCGGGCATGACTGGGCATCTCATGACTGTGTCCTCGGCACTTGGGGAGACCAAGATGGTAAGTTGGTCAGAGCCTGGGAGATCGAGACCAGCCTGGCTACCTCCACCTCGACCTCAACCAAAACCCAGAAACCTGGGGTTAGGGCAGGCCTTGGAGGGAGGATCACTTCAGGTCCAGAGTTCAAGACCAGGAAGGAAGATCAGGATGTTGACCAAATGGAAAGCTTGTGATCACAGCAGTTTGAAAGGTCGAGTCCGAGAGGAAGGCCTGTTTGGCGGTTTGAGAGTAGCCAGGATTACCTTGTGAGGGAACAAAAGAGAGAGAGAGAAGAAAAGAAAGAAAGAAAGAAAGAAAGAAAGAAAGAAAGAAAGAAAGAAAGAAAGAAAGAAAGAAAGAAAGAAAGAAAATATGTCACCAAATAAATCCATTCTTCTGCAGACCTTCTTCCCTCAGTCCTTCCCCCACCTCCCCCCACATATGAGAGTCCCCCAAGCTTGGCACCCTCGTGCTCCAACCCCTCCCATGGCTGCCTCCACTATGGTGTGTGAATTCCCGAGGCTCCCTGGCCAGCTTCCTGCTGTCTCTCCTCTACGGGGATAGAAATGTGCCCCAAGGAGTTTGAACATCCAACTCGAAAATGAGGGCATTTTGCCAAGAAAGATCGGGGACACACCTCTCACTGGGGACATTTCTTCTTCCCCTTCCTATTTTTCCTGTCTAAAAAGACAGTCACCCTGTGAACACACCAGGCAAAGTTGGGAATCTGTGTATGATTCTCATGGTTTTGGAGACAGGATCTGGCTCTGTGGCTCAGGCTGGTCACCAGGGACACGACTGTTGTTCACTGCCCACCTCAACATCACGGGCTCTGGTGATCCTCTGGCCTCAGACTCCGGAGTCGCTGGGATGAATGGCAACTCACCCCAGACCTCTGTTAGGATTGGTGCGGAGAGAGGGTCTCGCTGTGTGTCCCGGGCTGGCCTTGGGCTCCTGCTATCCAGTCATCATCTGGCCTCAGATTCCCAGAGCACTGGGATTCCAGGCGTGGGTCGCTGCACCAGGCTTTCTGGTTCATTTTTGATGAAGGATCAAGGCTGGACTTGGGGCCTAGCCTCGCCATCCTAGTGCTTTGGGAGGCTGTGGCCAGTGACCAGCCCGATCCCATGGGCCAAGATGTACCCAGGAGCCTTGGCAAGTCCTCATCTCTACCCTCCATCAGAAATGAGCTGGACATGGTGGTGCATGCCTGTAGTTCCAGCTCCTCAGAAGACTGGGGAAAGTCTTGCCAGGGCATGGAGTGTCGAGTCTGTGGTGGCTGGGAGAGAGGCAATGCCCTCCTGGCTGAGTGATTGAGAGAAACACTAACGCAAAGAAAAAAAGGAATAAAGGGAAAAAAAAGAAGAGCATCCATCTGTGTATGGAGTTGGGATCATCGTGAACAGACAGAGATCATTTGGGAAGGAGGCTCCAGTCTTGGGCCTAGATCTCCCAAAAGATGGTGGATTGGCAGACAGTCAGGCTGTGTCTTTGGCAGGCTAAGTTGGGGGACAGCTGGTAACTGAGAGTTCGAGACCATCCTGGGGCACGTAGCGAGACCTCATTGCTCCCCGGAATGTGAAAACTGGAGTCACTAGTGGATATGCCCACAGTCCCGGCTACAAGGCATCCAGTGACCTCTTTCCTGAAACATAATGTACAAGTCAAGGGCGGGCACTGTGACTCAAGTCCATCATCCCCACGCCCTGAGAGGCAGAGGTGGGAGGCTGCCTAAGCCCAGGGTTCAGAGAGCAGTCTTGGTGATGTGGCCAGACCTCAACTCAGTGAGAGGTCCCCGAATTTATGTCAGGTGTGATGGCCGACTGAGTCTTGGCTGCTCAGTGGTTGAGGTGGGAGGACCACCTGAGCCCCGAGTTTGAGGTTCTGGGAGCTATGATCATGCCCCCATTCCCCAACCTGGCACACAGAGACTCCGGCAACACAAAAGATGCCTCCCATATGCATCATGACAGGCATCCACAGCTCCCCAGGGAAAAGTCTGCATGGGTGGGGAATGATAGTGTGATCGGGAGAGGAAAGACCCCTCCACATGCCAGAAGGTTGAAGACAGGGTGAGCCAACCTGGACTAGTGGCAGCATTGCTAGACCTCCTTGATTGTTCTGTGCCCGATGACCACCCTAGCTCAGGGCCATCTGTTCCATGAGTTCACACACGTTTTTCCTGTGGGGCACAAATGTGAAGGGTGGAGGCAGGCCTTCTGGGGCACATGGTTGAAGCCACGGGATGGACATGCCTGGTGGCCACCTTTGAAATCTCCCATGAACAACAGGCCAGTAACTGCATTTTCCTCTCTCATCCTCGCACTGGGTGGCAGGGGTTGTTGTTGTGGTGGTGGTGGTGATTATTATTATTTGGAGTCAGATTTCTGCTCTGCAAGACCGAAGTCCAGGGGCATGCTCACAGCCACCATGTATTCCACTGGCTGCACTTAGGTGATCCTTCTGCCTCTGTCCCCAGAGTGGGTGGAACCACAGGCCTGCGCCACCCTGCAGGGCTAATCTTTGGATTTATTTTTGATGGCCAATACGAGGTCTTGCATGGTGTCCTGGTTTGTTTTCAAAACCACAGTCTCCTGATGTCAACTCGCCTGGGCCTCCGAAGGGCCAAGATGACAGGATAAGCCCCAGAGTCCGGACTGTGGCTGTGGTGGTGGTTGTTATTATTATTCTGAGTCGGAGTTTCACTCTGTAGCCCAGGTCATAGAGCTGGGGCCCACTCTCAGTCACTGCAGACTCCACTGGCTGGGTGCCGGTGATCCTCCTGACATGGCCTCATGGGTGGCTGGATCGAAAGGCATGTGCCAAAAAGCTGGGCTCATTTTTTTGGCTTTTGTAGAGACGAGGTCTTGCCAAGGTGCCCAGGCTGGTCTCAAATCCAGGAGCTCAGGCTATCCTCTCATCTTGGCCTAGCAGAGTGCTGGGATGGCAAGCATGATACCCCATGCTCAACCTCCACACCACTCTCAGGGACCATGGCAAGGCCTGTTCCCTCCAACAACCTGGGATTCCCAAGAAGGAGGCCGGATTTGCCAGCCGAGCCCATCATGGGGGGAGCACCAGGCGCATGGGTATGTCTGTGCCAGGGCAACCACCCTTCATCCCACCTTGCTCGCCCCTCACATGGGGCACCTCAGTGAAAGGGAGGGCGGGCATGAGTCTCAAACCTTTGGTGAAGTGGGACAGCTAGGTAACCCACACCTTTATCTGCAGCACTTGGGGAGGCCGAGACAGGAAGATGACTGGAGCCTGGGAACTCGAAAAAAGCGGGACACCATAGCAAAACAACACCTTGACCCAAGCAAAACATAGAAAACCTTGTGTGAAGGCCAACCTCGGAGGGAGGATTGCCTCTGGTCTATAGTTCAAGACTGGAAGGAAGTACAGGATGTTGATCAAATGGAAAACCTGTGATTACAGTAACTTGGGAGTCCCAGGCCATGAGGATGGCCCGAGTTGGGTGGTTTGAGAGCAGCCTGCGCAACCTAGTGAGGAAAGAAAAGAAAGATAGAAAGGAAGAAGAAAAGAAAGAAAGGAAGAAAGAAAGAGAGAGAAAGGGAGGGAGGGAGGGAGGAAAGAAGAAAGGAACAAAGAAAGAAAGGAAGGAAAGAGGGAAGAAAGGAAAGAAAGAAATCCATTCTCCTGCAAACTTTCTCCCCTCAGTCCTTCCCCCCCAACATGTGAGGGCCCCCCAAGCTCAACATCTTTCAACCCCAATACCCCCCAAATGGTTGCCTCTGCTTTAGTGTGGGAGTTTCCACACTCCCTGGCTGGGTTCCTGCTGCCTCTCCTCTCCAAGTTGTGAAATGTGCCCCAGGCAGGCAGACACTCTGACTCGGCAACAATGACCTTCTGCCAAGAAAGGCCAGGGACACATCCCTCACTCAGGGACATTTCTTCCCCCAATCCCATTTTTACTGGTTCTAAAGCCAGTCGCCCTGTGAAAACACCACACGCAGTTGAGAAGCTGTGTACAATTTTCTTGTTTTTGGACAGTGTCTTCTTCTGTGGCCCAGGCTGGGTCCCAGGGACACGACCGTCATTCACCACCAGCCTCAAAATTGTGGGCTATGGCGATCCTCCCACCTCAGCCTCCAGAATGGCCGAGGTGTCACCCCCACCGACAGTATGTGTGAGTACAGGCTAAGCACTATGGCGCATGGCCTTCAGTCCCATACCCTGGGAGTCCAAGGCAGGAGACTGCCTGAGCCCAGGGATCAGAGACCACCACAGGCGAAGTGGCCAGACATCTTCTCTGCAAAAGGTCACCAAAATTGTTTCTGGGGTGGTTGTCCCCAGAGTCCCAACTGTTCATGGGCCAAGGTGTGAGGACATCCTGAGCCCCGAAGGTCATGACCCCGGGAGCCACAATCATGTCACTGTACCTCAGGTCGTCTGACTTAGTGGCAAATAAGATGCCTACCACGTGGGTCACGATGGGCGTCCACAACTCCCCAAGGAAAGGTCCGCATGAGCAGAGCAAGATGAGGAGATCAGGAGAGGAAGGAGCCTTCCCCTCACCTGAAGGTGGTAGACAGAGTGACCGGAACCTGGGCTGGTCGTGATGGCTGCTGTACCTCGGGGCTATCTATTCTGTGAGTTATCACGCATCTTTGCCATGGAATACAAGTGTGGACGGTGGAGACAGACCTTCTGGGATGCGTGGCCAAAGGTGTGAGATGGACGTGACCAGTAGCTACCTTTGAAACCTCCTGTGAGTGACAGACTGGAAAGTGCCTTTTCCTATCCCATCCCTTAGGGTGTCTTCTCATGCTGGGTGGCAGGGGTGGTGGTGGTGGTGGTGGTTGTGGTGGTGGTGATTATTATTATTTGGAGTCGGAATTCCACTCTGTTGCCCCAGTCAGAGTACAGGGGCATGCTCACTGCCTCCACGGACTCCACCTGCTGGATTCAGGTGATCCTCCCTCCTTGGACTCCAATTGGTTGAAACCACAGGAGTGTGCCACCACGCCCAGCTAATCTTTGGATTTATTTTTGATGGCAGAGATGAGGTCTCGCCCTGTGTCCCAGGCTGCTGTTGAATCCACAGCCTCAGGTCATCCACTCACCTGGCCATCCAAAGGGCCAGGATCCCAGGCTGAGGCCCTGAGCCCAGCTTGTGCTTATGGTGGTGATGGTTGGTATTATTTTGAGTTGGAATCCCGGTCTGTCACCCAGGCCGGAACACAGAGGCCTGCTCTAGGCCAGTTCAACCTCCACTGGCGGGACTACAGCGATCCTTCCACCAGGGCTAATGAGTGTATGGAATGACAGGCATGCACCACCACGCTTGGCTCTTTTTTTGGCAACTTGTAGAGACAAAGTCTCACCAAGGTGCCCTGGCTAGACTCAAACTTGGGGGCTCAGATCATCCTCTCACCTTGGCCTCCCAGAGTGCCTGGGTGACAGGCATGAACCCCTGTGCCCAGCCTCCACAATCCTCTCGAGGTCCAAATGCTAGGCCAGCTCCCTTCTGATGACCCGGGACCCTGGAGTGGGCATCTGGAGTTGCTCTCCGAACCCCACCGGGGGAGTGCATGACACAGGGGTGTGTCTCTCTGGGCACACCCAAACCACTGCCTGCCTGTTCCCCAGGGCAGATCCACTCCCTATTCCCAGGGGCCACCTCAGTGAAAGGAAGGGTGTGACTCTCAAACCTTCAGGGGGGCTGTGGACAGCCGGGCAACTCATGGCTGTCTCCTCGCCACTTTGGGAGGCTAAGACAGGAAGATGGCCAGAGCCTGGAATCTCAAGACCAGTCTGGACACCATAGCAAGCCCCCACCTGGACTGAAAGCAAAACCCAGAAAACCTTGGGTGAGGGCAGGCAGATCACCTCCAACCCATAGTTCAAGATCAGGCAGGAAGACCACAATGTCGAACAAAGAGAAAGCCTGTGATCACCAGAATTTGGGAAGACCAGGCCGAGAGAACGGCCTGAGTTGGATGGTTTGAAATCAGCCTGGGCAACCTAGTGAGGAAAGAAAAGAAAGAAAGAAAAAAGAAAGAAAGAGAGAGAGAAAGAGAAAGAAATTCATTCTCCTGCAAACCTTCTGCCTTCAGTTCTTCCACCCACCCACCTCACATGGGAGGGTCCACCAAGCTCAGCACCTTCCAGTCCCAAAATCAACCCCAGTTCCTGTCCCTGCATTGGTGCAGGAATTCCCTAGGCTTCCTGGCCAGGTTAGTGCCAGCTCTCCTCTTCGAGGTCAGAAATGTGCCCCTGGCAGTCCACCTCCTTGACTTGGCAACGAGGACATTCCACCAATAAAGTCCAGGGACACATCCATCACCTGTGGACATTTCTTTCCCCAATCCCATTCTTCCTGGCTCTAAAGCCAGTCTCCCTGTGAAAAAAAAACACACGGAGTTGAGAATCTGTACAATTCTGATGTTTTTGGAGACAGTGTATGACTCTGTGGCCCAGGCTGGTGCCTGGGGACACAACCGTCATTCACCGCCAGCCTTGAAATCACGAGCTCCATTGATCCTGCTGCCTCAGGCTTCAGAGTGGCTAAGATGATGGGCACCTCGACGCCAGACCCCCTGTTTGGATGGCTATAGAGATGGGCTCTTCCTGTGTGGCCTGGGCCATCCTTGGGCTCCTGGACTCCAGTCATCTTCCCGCCTTGGGCTCCCAGAGAATTGGGATTCCACACGTGGGTCACCACGCCAGGCCTTCTGGTTCATTTTGGATGAAGGATCAAGGCCGGGCTCGGAGGTTCAGCTTCATCATCCCAGTGCTTTGGGAGGCCAAGGCCAGCACCCAGCCTGAGCCCGCTGGCTGAGACCTGCCCCTGCAGCTCAGAGAGACCTCGTTTATACACTCCATCCCAAATGATCC
>NW_007261717.1:6958-10280 GCF_000164805.1 Carlito syrichta | reverse complement strand
GGCTTGACAGCTGGTTAGCCAGGTAGCTAGATAGTTAATTCAGCTGTCTAGCCCACTGTAGAGATAAAGTCACCTAGTTAAGTCAGCTGTCTAACAATCAGGTCAGCTATGTAAGTCAGCTAGTTATGTCAAGTGGCTAGACAGCAGACTAGCTAGGTAGTGAGATAGTTGTCAGTTGACTAGCTAGCTGGCTAGCTAAATAAGTCAGCTAGTTAATTCAGCTGGCTAACCAGATAGCTACCTTGGTAGAGAGCTAGTTAATTCAGCTGGGAAGCCAGCTGTCTCACTAGTTATGTCATCTAGTTGAGTCAACTGGCCTGCGAGCTGGCTAGATGGTTAAGTAAACTAGTTAAGTCAGCTGGCTATCCAGCAGGTTAGCTAGGTAGCAAGCTAGTTAAGTCAGCAGGTTAGCAAGTGGGATAGCGAGTTAAGTGATCTCGTTAATTCAGTCGGCTTCCCAGCTGGCCAGCTAGGTAGCTAGCTAGTTAAATCAGCTGGTTAGTCAGCTGGCTAGCTGGTTAAGACATCTAGTTAATTCAGCTCACCAGACAGCTGACTAACTAGTTAAGTCATCTGGCCAGCCAGCTGGCTAGCAGGTTAAGTCAGTTAGTTAAGTCATCTGGCCAGCCAGCTTTCTAGCTAGGTAGCTAGATAGTTAAGTCAGTTAGTTAAGTCAGCTGGCTAGCTAGGTAGCTAGCTAGTTTAGTCAGCTAGATAATGCAGCTAGCTATCCAGTTATGTCAGTTACTTAAGTCAGCTGGCTTGCCAGCTGCCTAGCAGTGTAACTGGCTAGTTAAGGTAGCTGTCTAGCCAGCTGGCTACACAGTTAAGTAACCGAGTTAAGTGAGCATGCTGGACAGCAGGTTAGCTAGGTAGGTAGGTAATTCAGCTGGCAAGGCAGTGGATTATGTAGGTAGGTAGGTAACTTTTTTCAGCTGACTAGCCATCAAACTATCTAGTTATGTCAGCTAGATAAGTCAGCTGACTGTCCAGCTACCTAGCCAGGTAGCTAACTAGTTAAGTCTGCTCTCTAGCCAGCTGGCTACTTCCTTAAGCCAGCTTGTTAAATCAGTTGGCTAGGCTGCTGGCTACATATGTAGCTAGGCAATTAAATCAGCTGGCTAGTCAGCTGGACAGCTAGTTAAGTGAGCTAGTTTAGTCAGCTGGTTAACTAGCAGGCTATTTAGTTAATTCAGCTCGTTAAGTCAGCTGGCTAGCCAGCTTCCTAGCTAGTTAAGTCACCTAGTTAAATCAGCACGCTGGACAGCAGATTACCTAGGTCGTTAGGTAGTTAAGTCAGGTGGCAGCTAGCGGGCTATGTAGGTATGTAGCTCTTTTAGTCAGCTGGCTAGCCATCAGGTGTCTAGGTTTGTCAGCTAGATAAGTCAGCTGGCTATTCATCTGTCTAGCTAGGTATCTAGCTAGTTAAGTCTGCTGGCTAGCCAGCTGGCTACTTTGTTAAGACAGCCAGTTAAGTTAGCTGACTAGGCTGCTGGCTAGCTAGGTAGCTAGGCAAATAATTCAGGTGTCTAGCCAGCTGGCTAGCTAGTTAATTCAGCTAGTTAAGTCAGCTAGCAAGCCAGCATGCTAGCTAGGTAGCTAGCTAATTATGTCAGCTGGTCGTACCAGCTGGCTAGAGTGTTAAGTGACAAAGTTATGTCAGCTGACTAGACAGCTGGATAGGTAGGTAGCTTGCCAGTAATGGCAGCTTGTGAGACGCTTTCTCGCAAGTTAAGACACCTAGTTAATTCAGCTGGATAGCCAACTGTCTAGCTATGTAGCAAGCTAGTTAATTCAACTGGCTAGAAAGAAGACCAGATAGTTAAAACAGCTAGTTAAGTCAGCTGGTTAGCCAGCTGCCTAGCAAGGTAGTGACCTAGTTAAGTAGGTTGGCTAGCTGTCTGGCTAGCTAATTAAGTGATCTAGTTCAGAAAGCTGGCTATCCAGATGGCTAGAGAGATAGAGAGCTTGTTAAGTCAGCTGGCTAGATGGCAAGATAACTAGTATTACCAGTTAGTTTTGCCACCTGGCTGGCCAACTGTCTAGATTGTTAATCAAGAAGTTAAGTCAGCTAGCTAACAAGCTGGCTAGCTCGTTGTCACCTCGTTAAGCCAATAGGCTAATCAGCTCGAAGGCTAGTTAAAAATCTAGTTAATTCAGACGGCTAGACAGCTGTCTGGTTAATTATTTCAGCTAGTAAAGTCAACTGGCTAGCTAGCTAGCCAGTCAGTTAAATCAGCTAGTTAAGTCGGCTTGCTTGCTTGATAGCTGGCTAGGAAGCTAGCTCGCTATTTCAGGTAGTAAAGTCAGCTGGTTTGCTAGGTAGCTAGCTAGTTAAGTCAACTAGTTACATCAGCTTGCTAGCTAGTTAAGTCAGCTAGTTAACTCAGCTGGCTAGCCACCTGCCTAGCTTGGCTACCAAGCTAGTTAAGTCAGCTGGCTTGCTGGCTAGCTAGTTACTTAAGTCACCTAGTTAACTCAGCTTGCTACCCAGTTGGTTAGCTAGGAAACTAGGTAGTTAGCTGGCAAGCCAGCTAAATACGTAGGTATCTAGCTAGTTCAGTCAACTGGCTAGCCACATGTCTAGCTAGTAATGTCTATTAGTTAAGTCAGTTGACTATCCAGCTGGCTAACTAGTTAAGTCAGCTGATTGAGTGAGCTGGCTAGCCAACTGGCAAGCAGGTTAAGTCAGCTAGTTAGTTCAAGTGGCTAGCCAATTGATTAGCTAGGTAGATAGCCAGTTGTCAGTGTGTGAAGTTAGCTGGCTAGCATGCTGGATAGCCAGGTGGATAGCCTGATAAGCCAGCTGGCTAGCCAGATGTCTATCAAGTTAAGTGAGCTAGTTAAGTCAACTGGTTAGCCAGTTGGCTAGCTAAGGGGCTTGCAAGTTAAGATGGCTGGTTAGCAGGCTGGTCTGGTAGGTGGCTAGCTAGTCAGGTAGGTGATTAGCTAGTCAACTAGCTAGTTAGCTTGCTATGCAGCTAGCTGATTAAGTCAGCTAGGTCTTCAGCTAGCTTCTCAGCTAGATCATTAAGTCAGCTAGCCAGCTAAATAGCCAGCTGACTCGCTAGTTAAGTAGCCTAGATAAGTCAGCGGGCTAGATGGTGGCTAGCTAGGTAACGAGATAATTATGTCAGCTTTCCAGCCAGCTTACTAGCTATATAAGTCAGCTAGTTAATCAGCTGGCTTGCAAGCTGGCTAGCTAGGTAGTGAACTAGTTAAGACAGTTGGCTAGCCAGCTGGCTAGCTATTTAAGTCAGCTAGTTAATTGATCTGGCTTCCTAGCTGGTTAGCTAGGTAGCTAGCTAGTTAAGTCAGCTGG
>NW_007261717.1:2032-6938 GCF_000164805.1 Carlito syrichta | reverse complement strand
CTAGCTCACTAGTTAGCTAATTGTTTAAGTCACCTATTTAAGCCTTCTACCTAAATAGTTTGCTAACTTGTTAATTCAGCTATTTATTCAGCTAGCTAAATAGCTAGGTTGATAGCCAGTTAAGTCAGTGTGTGAAGTTAACTGGCTAGCATGCTGGATAGCCAGGAGGATAGCTAGATAAGCCAACTGGCTAGCGGGATGTTTATCAAGTTAAGTGAGCTAGTTAAGTCAGCTGGTTAGCCAGCTGGCTAGCTAAGGGGCTTGCAAGTTAAGATGGCTGGTTAGCAGGCTAGTCTGGTAGGTGGCTAGCTAGTCAGGTAGGTGATTAGCTAGTCAGCTAGCAAGTTAGCTTGCTAACCAGCTTGCTAATTAAGTCAGCTAGGTCTTCAGCTAGCTTCTCAGCTAGATCATTAAGTCAGCTATCCAGCTAAATAGTCAGCTGGCTCGCTAGTTAAGTAGCCTAGTTAAGTCAACGGCCTAGACGGCTGGCTAGCTAGGTAGTGAGATAGTTATGTCAGCTTTCCAGCCAGCTTACTAGCTATATAAGTCAGCTAGTTAATCAGCTGGCTTGCGAGTTGGCTAACTAGGTAGTGAACTAGTTAAGACAGTTGGCCAGCCAGCTGGTTAGCTATTTAAGTCAGTTAGTTAATTGATTTGGCTTCCTAGCTGGTTAGCTAGGTAGCTAACTAGTTAAGTCAGCTGGCTAGCCACCAGGCTACCTAGTGTTGTCAGCTAGTTTAATCTGCTGGTTAGACAGCTGGCTAACTAGTTAAGTCAGCTAGTTGAGTATGCTGGCTAACCAGCTGGTTATTTGGTTAAGTCAGCTAATTAATTCATTTGGCTAGCCAACTGGCTAGCTAGGTCATTCGCTAGTTTAGTCAGCTGACTAGCCAGCTGACTACCTGATTAAGTCAGCTGGTTAAGTCAGTTGGCTAACCACCTGGCTAGGTAGGTAGGTAGCTAATTAAGTCAGCTGGTAGGCCATGGCCACCTAGTTAAGTCAGCGAGTTAAGTGAACTGGTTAGACAGTTGGCTAGCTAGTTGCCTAGCTAGTTAAGCCAGCTGGCTAGCCATATGGCTATCTAGTTAAGTCAGCTAGTTAAGTCAGTTAGTTAGCCGACTGACTAGCCAGGTGGTGGGCAAGTTGAACCAGCTGGATATCAGATTTGTCATGTATGTGGCCAGCTTGTTAAGACGGCTGGCTAGCTAGTTGGCCATCAGGGTGGCTGGCTGGTTACACAGCTGGCTATCTGATTGTCTAGCCTGCAGGTTGCCTAATTAAGCCGGCTGGCTAGCCAGCTGGCATGCGCACTAACTTGCTAGCTAGCTCCCTCGCCAGCTAGCCAGCCAGGTAGCTAGCTAGTTAAGCCAGATGGCTAGCAGTCTAGCCAAACATGCAGCTAGCTACTTAAGTCAGCAGGCTATCCAGCCAACTTACTAGTCAGCTAGTAAAGTCAGCTAGCTATCCAACTAGCTAATTAAGTCAGTTGTCAACTCAACTAACTATTCAACTATGTAGTTAAGTCAGCTAGCTATACAGCTTGCTAGTCAGCTAGCTAGCACATCAATTAGATAGTTAAGTCAGCTAGACACCTAACTAACCAGTTAGCCATCTAGTTAAGTCAGCTAAGATATCTAGATAGCTTGTTTGCTATCTAGTTATGTCAGCTAGATTGCCAGCTAGCTAGTCAGCTAGCTAGTTGTCAGCTAGCAAATCAGCTAGTTATTTAGCTAACTAGTTGGCTATCAACTCAGTTAGATGATCATCTAACTAGTGAGCTCGCTCACTTTCCATCAGGTCAGCTATTAATCGGCAACCTTGCCTGCCATCCAGTCAGCAAACTAGTCGGCTTGCTTGCCAGCCAACACGTCAACTAGCTTTTTGACTTGCTCACAGGCCAACAGGTTAGCTAGATAGTTGGCTTGCTTACAAGCTGACTAGTTAAGTCTGCTCACCAGTCTGCTCATTCGTCACCTAACTAGTTAAGGCAGCTCACCAGTCACATTACTCACCTGCTGACAAGTTACATTGGCACACAGGTTTGTTCACTCGCTGGCCTACTGGTAAAGTCCTCTGACCAGTCGGGTCACTTGCCAGCTGAATAAAGTCAGCTGACCAGTCAGGTCACTCGCCTGCCAACTAATTAAGTCAGTTGGCCAGTTGGCTCACTCAGCGGCTGACTAGTTAAATCAGCTGACTTGTCATCTCACTCGTCAGACAATTAGAGTTGGCTCACCTGTTGGCTCACTTGCTGGCCGACTAATTAAGTCAGCTAACTGATCGGCCACCTAACCGGCCAACTAGTAAAGTCAGCTAAACAATTGGCCGGCTAGTTGGCTAACTTGTCAACCGACATGCTAGCTGAACTAACTAGTCACCAATAAGTTAGGCCAGCTAACTAGTCGGCCTACTAAATGGCTGACTAGTTAGTACAGCACACCATTCATCCAAATAGTTAACACAGCTGACTAGTGGGCCAACTCATCAGCCAACAAGTTGTCACCTAGCTAACTCGTTAAACAACTATTTAAGTCAGTTAGTTAAATACTATACCAACTAGTTAAAACAGGTAGCTAATTCATTAACCAACTCATTAAATCAGGTAGCTATCTCGTTAGCCAACTTGTTAAGTCAGCTAGCTAAGTCAACTAGCTAACCAGCTAGCTAGCAAAATCAGCTAGCTAAGTCAGCTAACTCACTACTTAGCTAACTATATAAGTCAGGTACTTAAGTCTGTTAACTAACTAGTTATCTAATTAGTTAAGTCAGTTAGTTATTCAGCTAGTTATATAGCTAGCTAACTATTTAATTTGGGTAGTTAATTAAACAAGTGAACTAGTTAAGTTGGCCAGTTAAGTCAGCTACCTAAGTAGTTAAGTCACCTACCTAATACAACTAGTTAAGTCAGGTTTCTAATTAAGTCAGCTGGTTAAGACATCTAGCTAGCTAATTAGCTAACAGGTTAAGTCAGCAGGTTGAGTCAGGTAATTAGCTAATTAAATAACTGGTTAAGTCAGCTGATTGAGTCATCTAGCTAGCTAGTTAGCAAACAGGTTGAGTCAGTTGGTTGAGTAGGCTAGCTAGATAGCTAACGAGTTAAGTCAGCTGGATGATTCAGCTAGCTAGGTAGTTAGCTAACGAGTTAAGTCAGCTGCTTAAGACACCTAGGAAGCTTGTTAGCTAATGAGTTAAGTCGGATGACTAAATCAGCAAGCTAGCACTTTAGATAATGAGTAATCTAACTAGTTAGCTAGCATGTTAAGTCAGCTAGCTAGCTAGGCAGCTAAGAATTTATGTGAGCTTGTTAGCTAGGTAGCTAGTTAGTTAACTAAGTGTTTACATCAGCTGACTAGCGAAGTAGCAAGCTAGTCAGCTAACTATTTAAGTCAGCTGTCTAGCTAGTAGCTACCTAGTTAATTCAGCTAATTAAGTCAGCTGGCTAGCCAACTGGCAAGGTAGGTAGCGAGGTAGTTAAGTCAGTTGGCTAGCCTGCTGGCTAGCTGGTTAATTCAGTTACTTAAGAGAGCTGGCTAGCCAACTGGCAAGGTAGGTAGCTAGCTAGTTAAGTCAGCTCGCAAGCCAGCGTGCTAGATGTTCAAGTCAGTTAGTTAAGTCAGCTGGCTAACCTGCTGCCTAGGTAGGTAGCTAGCTGTTTAAGTGAGCTGGCAAGCCAGCTTGCTAGCTTAAGACAGTTTGGTAAGTCAGTTGTCCAGCCAGCTTGACAGATGGGTAGCCAGCTAGTTAATTCAACTGGCTAAACAGCTGACTATTTAGTTATATCAGCTAATTAAATCAGCTGGAAACCAGCTGGCTAGCTAGTTACGTCAGCTCATTAAGCCAGTTGGCTATCCATTTGGTTAGTTAGTTAAAAAGCTAGTTAAGGCAGAAGGCTATCCATCAGGCTAGTTAGTTATTTCAGCTAGTTAATTCAGTTGGCTAGCTAGGAAGCTAGCTATATAAGTCAGTTAGTTATGTCATCTAGCTAGCTAGATAAGTCAGCCAGTTAAGTCAGCTGGCTAGCAAGATAGCTAGCTAGTTAAGTCAGCTGGAAAGCTCAGTAGCTAGCTGGTTAAGTCAACTTAAGTCAGCTTCCTAGCTAGTTATTTCAGTGAGCTAATTCAGCTGGCTAGCCAGTTGCCTAGCTTGGTAGCTAGCTATTTAAGTCAGCTTGCTAGCCAGTCAACCAGCTAGTTAAGTAACCTAGTTAAGTCAGCTCACCAGCAAGCTGGTTAGGTAAGTATCTACGTAGTTATGTCACCTTGCAAGCCAGCAGGTTAAGTGGGTAGTTAGGTAGTTAATTCAGCTGTTTATCCAAATGACTAGCTAGGTAGATAGGCAGTTAGGTCAACCTGCTAGCCATCTGGCTACTTAAGCCACCTAGTTCAGTCAGCTGGCTAGACTGCTGACTAGCTAGGTGACTAGATAGTTGAGTCAGCTGTCTATCCTTCTGACTAGCTAGTAAAGCCCCCTAGTTAAGTCAGCTGGATACCCAGCTGGCTAGCTAGGTAGATTTTTTTTAACATCAACTGGATAGTCAGCTGGCTAGCTAGTTAAGTCACCTAGTTAAGTCATCTGTCTATCCAGTTGGCTAGCTATATAGCAAGTTAGTTAATTCAGCTGTCTGGAAAGCAGTCCAGCTATTTAAGTCAGCTAGTTAAGTCAGCTGGCTAGTCAGCTGGCTAGCAAGTTGGCGAGCTTGTAAATTCAGTTGGGTAGCCAGCTGGCTAGTTAATTTTGTCAGTTACTTAAGTCTGCTGACTAGCCTGCTAGCTAGCTAGGTAGAGAGCTAGAAAAGTTAGCTGGGTAGCCAGGTGGCTAACTAGTTTTGTCTGCTAGTTGCACCAACTGGCTAGCTGGTTAAGTCAACTAACTAAGTCAGCTGACTAACCAGCTGGATAGCTAGGT
>NW_007261717.1:0-752 GCF_000164805.1 Carlito syrichta | reverse complement strand
TAAGTCAGCTAACTTAAGTCAGCTGGTTAGGCAGCTGGCTAGTTAGGTAGCGAGCTACTTAAGTGTGTTGGCTAGCCAGCAGGATAGCTGGTTAATTCATCTCGTGAAGATAGCAGGCTAGCCAACTGGCTAGGTAGGTAGCTAGCTAGTTAAGTCAGCTAGATGGCTACCTGGCTAGCTAGTGATGTCAGCAAGTTATGTCAGCTGGCTAGACAACTGGCTAACTGGTTAAATCAGATAGTTTAATCAGCTCTCTAGCCAGCTGGCTAGGAAGGTAGCTAGCTAGATATGTCAGCTTACTAGTCAGCCGGATAGTTGTTCAAATCAGCTAGTTAAGTCAGCTGGTTAGCCTGCTGGATTCTTAGATAGCTAGCAAGTAAAGGGAGGTGACCAGCCAGCTTGCTAGCTTAAGTCAGCTAGGTAATTCAGCTCGCTATCCTGCTGGCTAGATAGGTATCCAGCTAGTTAAGTCAGCTGGCTAACCAGCTGACTAGCTGGATAAGTCAGCTAGTTAAGTCAGCTGACAGCCAGCTGGCAGCAAGTTAAGTCAGCTTTAAGTCAGGTTGCAATCAGCTGGTTAGCAAGTTATTTCAGCTAGTTAAGTCAGCCGACTATCTCCAAAGCTAGCTAGATTCTTCAGCTAGTTATGGTAGTTAGGTAGCTAGTTAAATCAGCTTCTTAAATCAGCTGGCTAGCTAGATATCTAGCCAGATGTCTAGCTAGTTAAGCATGCTAGATAAGCCAGCTGGCTA
>NW_007261716.1:0-8849 GCF_000164805.1 Carlito syrichta | reverse complement strand
CCCCACCTTGGACCTAGAGTTCCGAAAAGATGGTTTGGCTGACAATCGGGCTCTGGCTTTGCGAGGGTAAGGCAGGGGAACACTGGAGACCTGCAGTTTGAGACCAGTCTGAGTCACATAGCAAGACTTCATCACTCCCCAGAATGCAAACACTGAAGTCGTGTGTGGTAGCGCCTGCGGTTCCAGCTACATGGGAAGCGGTGGCCTCCATCCCGGGGCATTCTTTTCCATTGCCCCTACCGACATAATGTGGGAGTCCAGGCCGGCCACTGTGCTTCATGGCCGTCAGCCTTGTGCCCTGGGAGGCAGAGGAGGGAGGCTACCTGCACCCATGGGTCCGAGACCAACCCAGGTGACGCGGACAGATGACGTCTCGGTGAGAGGTGTCCAAAATCGAGTCAGGCATGGTGGCCCCCAGAGTCTCAGCTGTTCAGGGCCCGAGGAAGGAGGACCACCTGAGCCCCACAGGTCAAGGCCCCGGGAGTCACAATTGTGCCCCTGAGCCCCAGACTGCCCAAAGGAGACTGTGGTGACAAGAAGAAACTTCCCACATGCATAAGTCCACGGCTCCCCAGGACAAGGTCTGCATTGGTGGGGACGACTGTGTGATCCAGAGAGGAAGGGGCTCTACCCCGGCCCAAATGTGCGTGACCAGGTGACCGAAACTTGGGCTGACTCCAGTGTTGCAGTACTGTCTTAACCACTCTGTGCCCGACGGCCACACTAATTCGGGGCTGTCTGCCCCATGAGCTCAACACACGTTTATGCTGTGGGGCATGACTGTGAAGGGTGAAGGCAGGCCTTCTGGGGAACATGGCCAAAGGCACAGGATGGCCCTGCCCATTGGCCACCATTGAAACCTACACCAAAAGACAGGCCAGAAATTGCCTTTTCCTCTCCCATCCCTGAGGGTGAATCCTCGTGCTGGGTGACAGGGGTGGTGATGGTGGTGGTGGTGCTGATTATTACTTTTTGGAGTCGGAATCCCATTCTGTTGTCCAGGCCACAGAGCATGGGCACACTCATGGCCACAGTGGACTCCATCTGTCCGGCCTAGGCAATCCTCCCCCCTCAGCCCACTGATTGGCTGGAACCACAGGCCTGTGTCACCACGCCCACCTAATCTTTTGATTTATTTTTCATGGTTGAGGCAAAGTCTTGCCCCGTGTCCTTGGCTGGTGTTGAACCCACAGGTCCAGGCCTTTGAAAAGACAGGATGCCAGGCTGAACCCCTGAGGCCCTGAACCCAGTCTGTGGTTGTGATGATGGTGGTGGTTGGCATTATTATTCTAAGTCAGAGTCCCACTCTGTTGCCCAGGTCATAGTGCAGAGGACTGCTCACAGCCACCAAGGCCTCAATCAGCTTGGTTCCCATGGTCCTACAGCCACTGCTTCGTGTTTGGAAGGAATGACAGGCATATGGCACCATCCTCGGCTCATTTTTTGGCTTTGTGTAGAGACAAGGTCTCACCAACGTGCCTGGGCTCGTCACGAACCTGGGGCCTCAGACCATCCTCTCACCTCAGCTTCCCAGAATGACAGGATGACAGGCGTGGGTCCCTGCACCTGGTTTCCACACTCCTCTTGGGACCCCACCACAAGGCCTGCTCTCTTTCAATGAACCAGGACCTTGGAGAGGGCAATGAACCAGGACCTTGGAGAGGGCAGCTGGAGCCACCCGCTGAGTCCTACCTGGGGGAAGCACCTGGGCAGGTGTGTGTGTCTGCCAGGGCGCCCACCACTTCACCTTCCTTGTTCACCAGGGTAGACCCACCCACTCCTCCCAGGGTCTGCCTCAGGGAAAGGGAGGGTGGGATTCACAAACCTTCAGAGGGGAAGGGAAGGATGCGGGACTCACGCCTGTCCCCAGCACTTGGGGAGACCAAGTCGGGCAGATGGCTGGAGCCCAGGAGCTCAGGACCAGGCTGGACACCATAGCAAGCCTCCACCTCAACCCAAAGGAAAATCCAGAAAACTTTGGGTGAGGGCAGGCCTTGGTGAAGGATAACCTCTGTCCCAGAGTTCAGGACAATGCAGGAAGACCAGGATGTTGACAAAATGGAAAGCCTTTGATCTCATCCGTTTGTGAGGCCCAGGCCAAGAGGATGACCCGCGATTGGATGTTTGAGAGCAGACAGGGCAACCTATTGAGGAAAGAAAAGAAAGAATGAAAGAAAGAAAGAAAGAAAGAAAGAAAGAAAGAAAGAATGAAGTCCATTCTCAAGCAAACTTTCTGCCCTCATTCCTTCCCCGCGCACCCTCCCACATTTGTGGGTCCCCAAACTCGACACTTTATAGCCCCAACACCCCCCACACAATGACTGTACCTGTTTAGATTCTGGAGTTCCTGAGGCTCCCTGGCCCAGGTCAGGCCGACTCTCCTCTCTGAGATGAGAAATGTGCCCCAGGCAGGCTGACCCTCTGACTCGGCAATGAGTACTCTCCACCAAGAAAGGCCAGGGACACATCCCTCACCCAGAGGCACTTCTACCCTCAATCCCATTTTTCCTGGCTCTAAAGCCAGGTGCCCTTTGAACGCAGCACATGAAGTTGAGAATCTGAGTATGATTCTAAAGTTTTGGGAGACAGGGTCTGGCTCTGTGGCCTAGGCTGGAGCCAGGGGACATGACCGTTGTTCACCAACAACCTCAAAATTGTGGGCTCTGGCAATCCTTCTGCCTCAACCACTGGATTGGCTTGGACTATCGGCATCTCAACCCCAGGTCCCCTGTTTGGATGGGTGTGGAGACGGGGGCTCCCTGTGTGGCCAGGATTGGCCTTGGGTTCCTGGGCTCCAGCCATCCTCCTGCCTTGGCCACCCAGAGCACTGGGATTCCAGGTGTGGGCCGCCGCGCCAGGCCTTCTGTTTCTTTTTTGACAAAGGATTGAGGCCAGGGTCAGGGTCTCTGCCTCATAATCCCAGGGCTTTGAGTGGCCAAAGGCAGCACCCGACCAGAGACCACAGGATGAAACCTGCCTCCGCAACTTGGCGAGACCTTGTCTATATCCTCCCTCCCAAATAATCCGAATATGGTGGCATGCCTGTCATTCTGGCTTCTCAGAAAGTGGGCAAAAGGCTCGCTGGAGCCTGGCAGCCCGAGCTGTGATGGCTGGGCCCAAGCCATCACCCTCCAGCCTGGGTGACGAAATGAGACTCCAACTCAATGAAAAAAAGGAAAAAAGGATAAAAAGTAAGAGCACTCATTTGTGTATGGAGTTAGGATCATCATGATCATACAGAGAACATATGGGAAGGTGGTCCCAGATTGTGCCTGGAGTTCCCAATAAAGGGTGGATTGGCAGAAAATTGGGCTGTGGTTTTGGGAGGCTGAGGTGGGGGACCCCTAGAACTTGGGAGTTCGAGACCAGCCTGGACCACGTAGTGAATCCTTGTCGCTCTCTGGTACATAAACAGTGGAGTTGCATGTGGTTGTGACCACTGTCCCAGCTACATGGAGTGCAGAACCTCCATCCTGGGGCATTCCTTTGCATTACCTCCACCGACAGAAAGGATGAGTCCAGGCCAGGCACTGTGGCTCACGGCCGTCAGCCTCATGTCCTGGGAGGCTGAGATTGTAGGCTGCCTGAGCCCAGGGGTCAGAGACCAGCCCAGGCGATGTGACATGACCTCTTCTCAGCGAGAGGTTCCCAAAATTGAGTCTGGCATGGTGGTCCCTTGAGGCTGGGCTGCTCAGTGGCCAAGGCAGGAAGACTGCCTGAGCTCCACAGGTTGAGGCCTGGGGGGACACAATCATGCTGTTGTGCCCCAGATAGGCTGACAGAGACAACGGCAACAAAATTGACACCTCCCACATGGGTTACAAAGGGCATCCATGGGTTCCCAGGCAAAGGTGCCCATGGAGGGGTACAATGGAGAGATCAAGGAGAGGAAGGTCCCTCCCTCTGCCAAAAGAAGGCAGACAGGGTGACCAGAATCTGGGCTGGCCACGGTGATGCTGGACCACTTTGAGCGCTCTGTGCCCGATGACCACCTTAGCTTGGGGCCATCTGTTCTGTGAGCTCACACGCATCTTGACCATGGAACACGAGTGTGGACAGTGTAGGTAGGCTTTCTGGGTTGTGTGACTGAAGGTGTGGGATGGACATGCACAGTGGCCACCTTTGAAACCTCCTGTGAATGACAGGAGGGAAATTGCCTTTTCCTCTCCCATCCCTGAGGGTATCTTCTCACGCGGGGTGGCAGGGTTGGTGGTGGTGATTATTATTATTTAGAGTAGGAATCATGCTCTGTCTCCAAGGTCGGAGCAAAAGGGCATAATCACTGCCATGGCAGAATCCACCTGCCAGGTTCAGATCCTCAGACCTCTGAGTGACTGGAAGCACAGGCAAGTGCCACCACGCCCGGCTAATCTTGGATTTATTTTTGCTAGAGGAGAGGAGTTTTCTCCCCGTGTCCCAGGCTGGTGTCAAACCCACATCTTCAGTCCATCCACTCGCCTGGTCCTCCAAAGGACTGGGAGGACAGCCTGAGTCCCTGAGCCTGGCCTGTGGTTGTGGTGATGGTGATGGTTGATATGATTATTCTGAGTTGGAGTCCCACTCTGTCACCCAGGACGGAGCGCAGGGGCCCCCTCTCAGCCACCTCAGCCTCTACCAGCTGGCCTCCAGCGATCCTTGCACCATGGACTCCCAAGTGGATGGAATGACAAGCGTACGCCACCACATTTGACTCATTTTCTTGGCTTCTTGTAGAGACAAGGTCTTGCCAAGGTCCCTGAGCTGGTCTCGCACCCGGGGGCTCAGACCATCCTCTCACCTTGGACTCCAATAGCACCAGGATGACAGGCATGAGCCCCCATGCCCACCCTTCCACAATACTTTCGAGGGGCCAATGTGATGCCCACTCTTTTCTGAAGACCTGGGACCCCAGAGTGAGTGGTCGGAGTCGCCTTCTGAACCCTCCCAGGAGGAAGTGCCTGGTGGAAGGGCATGTCTTTGCCAAGGCGCCCACCCTGCAGCCTGCCAGTTCCCCAGGGTGTATACACCAACTCCTCCCAGGACTGCCTCGGGGAAAGGGAGGGCCTGAGGTTGGCAGAGATGGCTGGTTGAATAATGCCTGTCTCCTCAGAACTTGGGGAAGCAAAGACAGGAAGATGGCCGGAGCCCAATATCTTGAACCCATGCTGGACACCATAGCAAGCCCCCACATGGACCCTGAGCAAAACCCAGAAATCCTTGGGTGAAGGCAGGCCTTGGCAGGCAGATCACCTCTGGCCCAGAGTTCAAGAACAAGCAGGAAGACCAGGATTTTGACCAAATGGAAAGCCTGTGATCATAGCACTTTGGGTTGCCCAGGCCGAGAGGATGGCCTGAGTTGGGCGTTTTTAGAGAAGCCTGGGCAACCTAGTGAGGAAATAAAAAGAAAGAAAGAAAGAAAGAAAGAAAGAAAGAAAGAAAGAAAGAAAGAAAGAAAGAAAGAAAGAAAGAAATTCATTTTCCTGCAAACTTTTTGCCCTCAGTCCTTCCCCCTCACCCCCCCAACATGTGAGAGTCCCACAAGCTCGGCACCTTCCAGCACCAACCCCCCAATGGCTGCCCCCACTTTGGTGTGAGAGTTCCCGAGGTGCCCTTGTCAGGTTCCTGCCGGCCTTTTCTCTAGGTGAGAAATGTGGCCAAGACATGATGAAACTCTCACTCTGCCATGAGGACGTACCTCCAAGAGGTGCTAGGGACCCTTCCCTCACCCGGGGGCATTTCTTTTCCCCACAATCCCATTTTTCATGGCTCTAAAGCCAGTCGCCCTGTGAACACACCATTTGCAGTTGAGAATCTGCGTAGATTATGATGATTTTGGAGCCAGGATAGGGCTCTGTGGCCATGGCTGGGGCAAGGGTAAACGACCATAGATCACGCCAACTTTGAAATCATGGGCTCTGGCGATCCTCCCTCCTCAGCCTCCAGTGTGGCTGGGACGATGTGCGCCATGACCCCAGACCTTCTGTTTTGATGGGTGCAGAGATGTGGTCTCCCTGTGTGACCTGGGCTGGCTTTGGCTCCTGGGCTTCTGCCATACTTCTGCCAGAGCGCTGGGGTTTCAGGCGTGGGCCTCCACACCAGGCCTTCTGGTTCGTTTTTGATGAAGGATTAGGGCTGGGCTCGGGGGTTCAGCCTCATCATCCCAGTGCTTTGGGAGGCCAAGGCCAATGGCTGGTCTGAGCGCACAAGCCAAGACTCGCCAGGGCGCCTCAGTAATACTTTGTCTCTACCCTCCATCCCAAATGAGCTGGGTGTGATGGCACACACCCCTGTTGTTCTGGCTCCTCAGAAGGCTGGGGAAAGGCTCGACAGAGCCCAGCAGGCTGAGGATTCAGTGGCCTCGAGCGAGTCATCCCCTAAAGCCTGGGCAAAAGAGTGAGACTCCAACTCAAAGATAAAAAGGAAAAAAGGAAAAAAATAAAAGGGCATCCGTTCTGTATGGAGTTGGGATCATTGTGAACAGACAGAGATCATTTAGGAAGGAGGCCTCAGGTTTGGGTCTAGATTTCCTGAAAGATGGTTTATTGGCAGACAATCAGGCTGTGGCTTTGAGAGGCTGAGGCATATGACTGCTGGAACCCAGGTGTTCGAGACCATCCTAGGCCACGTGGTGGGAACTTGTCGCTCCCTATAATGCAAACACTGGAGTTGTGTATGGTGGTGCCCGCAGTCCCAGCTACACCGGATGCAGAGACCTACGTCCAGGGCATTCCTTTGCATCAGCCTTGCCAACAGAACGCGTGAGTCCAGGCCAGGCACCGTGGCTCACAGCCATCAGTCCCATGCTCTAGGATGCCGAGACTGAAGGATACCTGAGCCCATGGGTCGGAGACCCACCCGGGAGATGTGGGCAGACCTTGTCTCAGCAGGAGGTCCCAAAAATCGATTCAGGCATACTGGCCCTCAGAGTCCCGGTTGCTTGGGGCCCAAAGTGGGAGGACCACCTGAGCCACACAGAACAAGGCCCAGGGAGCCATGATCATGCCATCATGCCCAAGTTTGGCCCACAGAGATGCCAGCGACAAAAAAACTGCCTCCTATGAGCATCACAACCTGCGTCCACTGTTCTCTTGGGAAAGGTCTGCGTGGGCAGGGGAGGATGGAGTTATCGGGAGAGGAAGAGGCCCTCCCCCCACCTAAAGGTGGCAGACAGTGTGTCCAGAATCTGGGCTTGGCACAGCGTTGTCGAATTGCCTTTATTGCTCTGTGCCCGACGGCCGCCATAGCTCAGGGCCGTCTGTTCTGTGAGATCACACACGTCTTTACTGTGGGACATGAGTGTGGAGGGTAGAATCAGGAATTTTGTGGCGCCTGACCGAAGGCGTGGGATGGATATGCCCGATGGCCACCTTTGAAACCTCCCATGAAGGACAGGCCAGAAAGTGCCTTTTCATCTCCCATCCCTGAGGGTGACTCCTTGCACTATGAGGCAGGGGTCATGGTGGTGGTGGTGGTGGTGGTGATTATCATTATTTGGAGTTGAAATCCAACTGTGTCACAAAGACTGGAGCGCAGGGGCATTCTCCTGGCCATGGAGGACTCCACCTGCCGGGCTCAGGCGATTCTCCCACCTAGGCCCCCCGAGTGACTGGAACCACACGCCTGCATCGTCATGCCTGAGTAATCTTCTAATTTATGTTTTTTGGCCGAGATGAGGCTAGTGTTTCCCGGGCTGATGTCGAATCCACAGGCTCAGGCTGTCCACTCACTTGGGCCTCTGAAGGGTGGAGATGCCAGCCTGAGACCCCAGTCCTGGCCTGTGGTTGTGATGGTGGTTATTATTATTATTATTATTTGGAGTCAGAGTCATGCTCTGTCACCCAGGCTGGAGAATAGGGGCTTGCTCATGGCCACCGTGGGCTTCACCTGCTGGGCTCAGTCGATCCTCCCACCTTGGCCTCACAAGTGGCTGAAAACACAGGCCTGCGACACCACGTTTGACTCATCTTTGAATTTATATTTGAATGTCACAGAGCACCAGGATGACATTCATGAGCCCCTGCGCCTTGCCTGGACACTCCTTCTGGGGCCTCACCTTCCCTTTACCTAAGATGCCCAGCACATGGACACTAAACAGCATGATGCTAAACAACTCCTGGGTCAATAATGAAATCAAAACAGAGATCAAAAGATACCTGGAAACAAATGAAAATGAAGAAACATATTACCAAAATCTCTGGGATGTCTTAAAAGTTGTAATAAGAGGGGAATTTATATCCCTACAAAAACATATGAGGAAAATGAAAGGAACAGAAATTAACAACCTAACAAGTCACCTAAAGAAGCTGGAAAAGCAAGACCACAAAAACCCTAATTTCAGCAAAAGAATCCAGATCACTAAAATAAAAGCCCAAATCTAGAACCTAGAAGACAAAAAGATAATAGAAAAAATCAATGAAACAAAAAGCTGGTTCTTCGAAAGAATAAACAAGATCGATGGTCCCCTAGCTAGACTGACCAAGGAAAAACTAGAAAAAAAACAAATAAGCACAATGAGAAACACAAAAGATGAAGTCTCATCTGACCCTGAAGAAATACAAAAGATCATTAGAGACTACTATGTAAGCATGTAAGGAAACAAACTTGAAAATCTTAAGGAAATAGAGGACTTTCTCACATCACACAACCTACCTAAGTTGGAAGAAGAAGAAATTGAGATCCTAAATAAACCAATAACAATCAAGGAAATCGACTACATAATAAGAAAACTTCCTACAAAAAAAAAAAGCCCTGGACCAGATGGCTTTCCAGCAGAATTCTACAAGACATTTAAGGAGGAGCTGATACCAATCCTACTGAAGGTATTCCAGGCGATTGAAAAATATGGTATGCTCCCCAAATAATTTTACGAA
>NW_007261715.1:30276-62093 GCF_000164805.1 Carlito syrichta | reverse complement strand
CCTTCTAGAATAAGGTTTTGTTTCTAAGCGTAAAAACAAAACAAAATAGACAGTCAATACCTTTCCTATATATCTCATATGGAAAGACTCATTATAAACCCCACATAGTTAGAATAAATTTAAGAATGTATGTAAGAACATGTGGGAAAAAAAGATACAACTTGTCTGATGGCTAGAAGTAGATTTGAATAGTTATCTACCATGTCCTTTCATGTGAAGACTTCCAATGTAAAATGATATTAATTCCTTACAAAGCCAAATCTACCAATGAGGTATGCAGGGGCATGAAGAAGGTGTATTTAGAGAAAATGACTTCTACAATACCTGTAACAAGAGATTTAAAAAATACCTTTTTTTGAGTCAGAGTCTCTGCATGGCACATTCATGGCCACCGTAGTCTTAACCTACTGGACTCAGTCTCAACCTTCTATCTTAGTCTTCCAAGTAGTTGGAACAATAGGCACGTTACCACACCTGGCTGACTTTTTGATTATTGTAGAGATGAGGTCTGTGAAGTTGCCCAGGCTGGTCTCAAAGCCCTGGGCTTAGGCAATCCTCTTGTCTTGGCCTCCCAAAGTGCTAGAATTACAGGCATGTGCCACCGTGCCTGGCCCCAAAAAGCCTTTTTAAATACCTGCTAAAAATGTGACCCTGCTGCTACCAAATTTAAAGTTAATTAAGAAGCTACCAGAAAAAGATAGACAGCTCTATGAAACAGAGAAGAATGCAATTCAAGAATGATTTAAAAGTTAAATGAACAAAAAGGTACAGAAGGAAGAGGTTTCTAAGAGCCAAGGGGGGGGGGGAAATCTAATAGACCTTATTACACAGAATAACCTCTGTGTATTAAAAATGTAACAAACAGAAAATATACATGCCAAGGGGATATATATATATATATATATAAATATATATATATTTGAATATGCCCTTTGTGAATATATGAATATATGTATGAATATATGTATGTATAAATATGTACATCTCTGTGTGTGTGTGTGTGTGTGTGTATATATATATATACAGAAAAAAATCAAAGAGCAGTGGATAAAAGACAAAGGCAATACAAATGAAGAGAAAAATAAATGGTCAACAGACAGTGAAAATAATATTCTTAATGCATCAAAATGGCAAATATAAGGCCAAGGATATGGTACTGTTAGAGTACAGGAATTTGGGACCAGTTTGGGCAACACAGTGAAAGCCTATCTCTAGTAAAGAAAAAAAAATTTAGCCAGGTGTGGTGGGATGGTCCTGTAGTCCCAGCTATTCAGGAGGCTGTGGCGGAGGAATCAACTTAGCCCGTTGAGGTTACAGTGAGCCTTGATGGTGCCACTGAACTCCATCCTGGGCAACAGAGTGACACTCTTAGCTAAAAAAACAAAAAAAGCGAGGTAGTCCCTGTGCTGGCAAAGGTGTGGGGACATGGGGACATGGGAGTGGACAGGGAGTGCTCACATTGCACCATAAGGTTGGTCTCTTCTAGAAATACAAATGACCTTGTAGTGTTCATAACCTTCATCTGGTAACTGCACTTCTCAGAATTTATTCTGAGGAAATAATTAAAGATGGGCACAGAGATTTAGGTTCAAGAATTATTTATGGACATAAGCAAGCTTGATGTTCAACAACAGAAGAACAGACAAATCTTGATATAGCTATAGGACAGAAAAATGATGGGGTCATCCATCATGTGTTCGAAAAATATTTCATAACGTGAAAAATGCTTATCATAAAATGCTAAATGAAAAAGGATAAAAATATTCTATAGAATATGAATCTTATCTTCTTCTAAAAGCCAAAGCATATGTTTACATGTATAGAAACAAAACAGAAAGAAATGTATCTAAAATGCCAATAGTACTTTTCTACAGGTAACAATCCAATAACTGATATTGAGGGTCATTTTATTCTCATAATTTTGTGATTATTTGTCAAGTGTCCTCAATATATGCATATTGCTTATATAACCAGTGGAAAGTGTTATTTACATGGAAATAAAAGAAAAATACCAAGACTTCAATGGAAAGAGGGACAAAGGGCATATTCAAATATATATATATATATATATATATATATATAATATATATATATATATATATATATAAAGGTCAACAATAAAAACACTTCCAATATTTAACCTCATTAGTTAACAAAGATGTAAAGTAAAATAATAAGATGCTGATTATTCCTATTACTATTCAATAGTAAGATACTTATTATTCAGCTTATTAAATTCAAATTATTGCAGGGCAGACAGTAGGCACAGTGTACAGGACCCCCCCAAAGTTTTAATTTTAATTTATTTTAAATTAAGAAAACAGAATATGATAATAATGAATAAATAATGAATATTTTTCTCTTACCAGTGCAGTCATAAAATATGGCTCTTCCTATTTGTTTTAGAGGAGCAGACCTGTGACTGTCATGATGTGGCCCTGGGGACCATACTGTGAGGCCAATACCAACACTCTTGAAGAAAGCAACAGGACAACACACACCAAGGACCATGAAGACGTCATCAGTGAGCACTGAGCAAAGGGAATCAGGAAGCCCAATTGTTAACAGGAGGTGAAAAGCAGGGAACTTTTCTATCTGATCACTATTGGTGATTTGATTTCTTCATAATGAAATGAAACCAACAACCTATTAAAATAACTCCTGAAGATGTTTATTTCTTTTATCTCAAAGTTTCACTTCTGGAAATCTAAAGAAACACTAAAGCAGTAAAATGCAAAATGATGCCCAGCGAAGATCTATGATAAAGGAAACCATGATAATAACTTCAACATCCAACAAAAGAGCATCTGATAGACCCGACAGAGCACTTGCCTCCGTTTAGAATTGTAATTACAAGGGCAATTCAGTTACTTGGGGGAAAAAAATTCTGCTATGCAGCTAAGGAGCAAAAAAGATTAAAATGATAGATACACTATATTAAAAGTAATGCAAGACTTTACTATGAAAAAGACAGAGGGTAACATATGAAAGTGGGATACGCAGTTTTATTAAGAATCATTGGTATTTTATTTTTTGAAGTCCACATCTTTGAAGTGTGGTTATTTTGACTGCATAATTTAAAACCATGTCACAAACTATAGCATTCTATACAAATGTACAGTATTATGACTGAGAGGGAAGCTTATTCTTGTTTAGGACTAAGTAGAAATAACATTCACTCCAGATGAACTCTGCCTTTCTATCCCTGCCAAGAGTGTCAGAACAGGGGAGGGTCACCTTTTCCAGGGTTTGTGCAACAGCCTGAAGGGGGACAGCCATGGAGACCACCATTGCTCTGGACTATGGCTCCTCTCTCCAATGAAGGCTGGGAGGGGCTTCCTCTCTGAGATAGGCTGGTGTCCCTCAGTACATGGGCCATGCTGTGCTCTGGGAAGACTTCTAATTGTGTTGTAAGTAACACACAATGCTGCAGTAGAATTATTTGTATGAGGTAAGTCCAGGAAATTCACTTTTTCCCAAATGCCCACCATTCAAGATTATTCTCCCAACCAGGAATATAATAATGTTCAACAGGAAGTAATGCTATTCATATTTTTTATTTTATTATTGTTATTCTTCTGAAAAGTTTCCAGAGGAAATTCCCAATTGAACCTACATCAGGAGATTGTCCGAGGACACAGTCACATAGCTTCTTCTGATCTGCAGGAAAGATCTACTCCCCTTCTCAATGACTTCCAGGCCCATCAAACAGGTGACAGGACTACCATGAATGGCCCTTAAGCCACTTCTTCTAAAGTGCATCTCTTCCAGGGGAGCTCCAGGCATGGAGATCCGATGGAGCAATAAGGCAGGGCTAACGCATCTGGGGAAGCTAGCACCTGGATCTAGGAGCCGGGAAGGAACAGGAGAAAGTTTCTCATAGGGCAGCTCAGAAAGTGGCCCCCAACATGAGACCACATCAGTTAGCTGTGAGGTTTGCTCCCCAGAGGGAACTTCCTGCCAGTTGGGGGATGAGCCACACACAATAGCTTTGCCACATCCAATGTGTCCATCGGGGTCACGTCCCTCACCCCCACATCCCCTGCTCCCAGCAGGCTGCTGGGCACATAGTATGTGCTCAGCAAGTGTTTGTTGAGCTGGATGGCAAAAGACCTCCCTTCGTCATGCAGCCTGTGGTGCTCCACAAGGTGTGAACTCTAGCTGAACATCTCGCCATACTCGTCACACTTGAGGGGCTTCTCTCTGGAGTGAACTTTCTGGTGTTTGATGAGACAGTGGTTCTGGCTGAAGGCCTTGTCACATTCGTGGCACTTGTAGGACTTTTCCCCAGTGTTGACACGCTGGTGCACTATGAGTGATGAGTAGCAGCTGAAGGCCTTCCAGCACTTACTGCAGTCAAAGGGCTTCTCACCTGTATGGATACGCTGTTGCACGATGAGGTAGGAGTGGGAGCTGAAGGCCTTGCCACACTCATTGCACTTGAAGGGCCTCTCGTCAATGTGGATGCGTCGCTGCACTAGGAGGTAGGCATGGCAGCTGAAGGCCTTCCCACCGTCGGTGCACTTGAAGGGCTTCTCACCTGTGTGTGTCCTCTGGTGCAGCGTGAGGCGTGAGCGGCTGTTGAAGGCCTTTTCACACTCGCTCCATTTGAATGACCTGTCCCCATTGTGGATCTTCTCATGTACCGTGTGGGATGAGTGGCAGGCTAAGGCCTTGCCACACACGCCACACTTGTAGGGTTTCTCACCCGTGTGGATGCAGTGGTGGTGTGTGAGGTGCGTGAGATGGTTGAAGGCCTTGCCACACTTGCCACATTTGTAGGGCTTCTCGCCAGTGTGCACCTGCAGGTTCATGTCGAGCAGCGAGCTGCAGCTGAAGGCCTTGTTGCAGACACTACACTTGTAGGGCCCTTCACGCCAGTGGTGCACATTGAGGGATGAGTGGCAACTGAAGGCCTTGCTGGAATCGCCGCAGAAGAAGGGCTTCTCACCTGTGTGAATGCGTCAGTGCTCCAGTAGGTTGGTGCTCCAGGTGAAGTCCTTGCGGCACTTGGTGCACTTGTAGGCCTTCTTCTGGCTGTGCCAACACCAGTGCAATGTGAGAGAAGTGCTCTGGGGGAAGGCTTTCTCACACTCACCACACACAAACAGGTTCCCACAGTACCCGCTTGTGCATGGGAGGACTTTCCTTGCTCCCCTGACTGAGAGAGGTTTCCCCTGCACACACGCTTGGGGAGGCTTTGGTTCTACCCTCCACAGACTGAATGTCCTCCATGTGAGTGTGCAGAGAGTGCCCTTCCATGGGAATGCCTTGCTGGGCAAACAAGGTGCACTTAAGAGGGAAACTTTCCTCAGACTCGTTGTGTCCCCAAAAGCTCTACTCCATGGGGATGTCCCCAGGGGTGGTAGGCTCTTGCTTCCAGGGTGCAGCCAGTCTCCTCTGGAGAGCATCTACCTGGTCCTCCCAGGCCCATGCCCTGCCTAGGCTGGTGTCATGAAGACTGGGCCTCGTCAGCTGCTCCACAATCAGCTCTGGGAATGGTTCTTTTTTTGCAAATATCCTGTTGTTAGGACAACTCTTCCTTTATCTCAGGTCTAGGCTCCCATTCTGTAAGAAGTGGAAAATGAAATTTTCTGTAAGCAGGTGAAAGCATGGCCCTGGAATTCAGATTTGAGAGCCAATTAGGGGTGAGGATTAGTTCAGACAAGAATAAAAACCACAGAGCCAAAAACCAGTACAGCCAAAGAGTAGATATGAAGGCAGAGGCAAAGGAGAGTCCAGCATGAGGTGCGTGAGCCATAGAAGGGAAGAGGGAATGGGAAGAGCTGCTGGAGCAGAAAGACCTGGAGAGGTGAGAAGCTAAGGGAATCTCAGAAAGACACCAAGTGGGCCAGAATTCACAGAGTCAGTGATCAGGATTTGAGTGTTTCATGGAAACATTGACTGACTGCCTGTTGTTTGTGAACTCCATGTCAGGTGCTGGGCATAAACACAGGTGAATACAAGTCTACAAAGATAAATTAAAATGTTCCCTGCAGTCAAAAGGGGAAAAAGGATCTTCCAATCCCCACAGCCCTGTGCATTCCCCTTGGAACACTGGGAACTGCACATGCTTTCTGTCTTGAGATGCAGACACATCTTTTCCAATGCGAAGTGAGCCTCCTGTTTTGTGTCCTTGACACCCATAAAATGAGAGTGGGCAGGAGAATACATCCCTTTTGTCTGTCTCTGTGGGAGTGTAGCCCTAGGTGCAACTTCCTGCTTATCAATAAGATACAAGATGTTGCATTTTCCTTTGGGTGGAACCAGCTGCCCTGTGTGTGGGGTTGGAGTTGCCTGGCTCTGTGAAGGAAAGGTTTCTTTCTCTACCATGCATCATAGCTGGTTAAATCCTTCTTCAATAAGAAGGTGCTTTTTTTTTGAGTCGGAGTCTCACGCTGTCACCCAGGCTAGAGTGCAGTGGCAAGCTCATGGCCACCGCAGCCTCGACCTGCTGGGCTCATGCTATCCTTCCACCTCAGCCTTCTAAGTAGCTGGAACTACAGGCACACACTACTAAGCCCTGCTAATTTTTTGATTTATTGTAAATGAGTTCTTGCCAAGTTGCCCAGGCTGATCTTGAACCTATGGGCTCAGGCAAGCCTCTCACCTTGGCCTCCCAAAGTGCTAGGATTATAGGCATGAGCCACCACACCCAGCCAGAAGGTTTTCTTTCTCTTCTACTTCTGCAGAGAGATTGTTCTAGGCTGACAGGAGATTTTATTTCAATCTTCCCCAAGCTTCAAAGAGAGCAGTCTAGTGTGGTGGATAAAGCTGTCCCTGTGGCACTGCATGGGGTCCTGGCCCATTCAGAGGGACCACGCATGTGGAATGGCCCTGGTGGGAATGATGGTAGACAGCCAGGCAGAGAGGGAACAGCACGTGCAGAAGCTCAGGATGAGCCACGTGGAGGGATAAGGCCGCTAGGGGGCTCTGGCTAGGTGGACAGATGCTGGGCCCTGAGGGACCTGACTCAGAGTGCAGTGGAGAAGGAAGGCCTGGGACACAGGTGGCAAACATGAGCCTAATGGTGTCACTTAAAGATGGCTATGGTACCATGTAAGGAGATGGAGCGAGCTGGTTAGCAGGAGACCAGCTAGGGAGGCCATCTGAATAATCCGGGTGAAAAATGGCAACATCAAATTAGCACCATGGCTGAATAGGAAGAATAGGAAGTGAATGAATAGGAAGTGGCACATTTGAGAAATATTTAGGAGCTGTCACTGTTGGTGCTCCTTTGCTATTGATAGAAGGTGACAGGAGAGGGGAAGAGAGGGTGAGACCTCAACAGCCCGCCAGGTCTGGGTGGATAGTAGAAGCTTTTACAAAGACAGGGATGGGAAGATGAAAAGAAGGGCCACTTAGTTCTGAGTCTAGTTTCAAACTTGTGGCAATGGCCCACATAATGTTTAGCAACACAAGCTGCAGCTCAGAAGCTGACAGCCATGTCAGTACAGTACAGATGACACCATATGGGTGGTGAGTCTCTGGAAGGTGCACAAAGAAGGGACCAAGGCCAGAAAAAAAGTGGTTTTGGCAGCAACAGATGAAATGACAGGGCATGTCCATCTAATGAGATCTAATGAGATATTGTACATGTCATGGCCTGTGTAGAAGGTGGGACTGCAGTGTGCATGCTGTGAAGTCCAGGGTGTGTGTGGCTCTTCAAACATGCCTGTCCATACACAGGACAGTAAGATGAAGTGCAGAAAAAAGGAAATGGGTTGGTTCTGGGCAGACGGTGATGGAAGACTCCAATGCTTCTCTATTATCTTATCTTCAGTATAAACATCTACTAATCAAACAAAAATATTAGTTTTTTAAAAACCTGTAATTTGGGCAAAGAGGATGAAGAGAGCAACATAAGCTCGGGCTGTGTCTGCAATTGCAGGCTGAAAGCTGGGGTATGTGTGAGAGAGAAAGGAGGGTGAAGAGGGGCCGCCTCCCCACCTGTTCCTCCACGCCTCCCAGCCCCCACACACGTATGTCCCATGGCTCTGAGTTTAACTGTTTGCTGGCTGCCTTTCCTACAATTGGTATGTTTCTCAAGCTTTCCAGATGTCTAATATGCTCATCAGTCATTGTCCACTACATTCAGTTGAAATGAGTGGGTTCACTTATTAAGCTACTCAGAAATTCATGGGGGAAAATGTTGGAAAAGAAAAACTGAGACCATGTTCCATGTTCTACTCAGGACCTGTCCTGGTCCCCTCTCCCATGGGGAGGACCAGCATCTTTACCATGACCCAGTGGCCCCTCACTGACCTTGATTCTGACTGAGGTTGCCTCCCTCCTCTCCTCCCCTCTCCCTGCCTCTCTTTTCAGAGAGAAAGCCCTGACCCTAATCCCATATACACCCCCATCCCCCAGCAACACTGCTTGTCAACTACACACATGCAGGTATGATTCCTGTCTCCTGACCCCAGCAACAGGCAGACATTTTGGCTGGTTTTGTTCACTGCTGTATTTCCAGTATACAGTCAGTGCTCAATATGTGCTGAAGGAAGGGTGATGGGAGGGTCTGGCAGAGGCCCTGAGGAGGCACAGATACAGCCAGGGCACTGGAACTGCCGAAGGAAAGCAGGAGCCATAGGAGGAAGTGAGGAGGGGGTTCCAGGGCTGGGGCCAGCACCTGTGTTGCCTGCTCACCTGGACAAGGCCCTCCAAGGGACTTCCCTCTGCACCCACCATGATCCTCACCCCATTCCAGATGGAAGATCACATCTGGTTTATGGACTGGAGGCCCTGCATGTGGGGAGAAAGCAGGGGCTAGGCATGCTGCAGTTCTCCAGGCCCAGCCAACCTTATAGGATGCCCCGTGAACAGTGACAAGGCATGTGACATCACTGTCCCCAGGACCAGGAAGCCTCTTGGGCCCAACAGTGGTGAAAAGTTTCAGTCATGGTACCTAAACTGCAGTGCATGCAGAACCCCATTTGCTGACACACTCCCTTTTCTGCTTGAGGACAGCTCCAGGACAGGCTGGGTTCCAAAGGCCCCAAGGTCCCATTTCCCTCTCCCTAGACCCCCATCCTGGGACCAGGAGCAACTCTAAGCAGGCATGCCACCAGCTATCACACTGTCTCCTGGGAACTTCTGGCATAATTGAGGGCCCTGACCATGAATGCCCCGAGGCAGAGGCAGTCTCTCATGTCATAATATGTCTGGCTCCAGGGCTGGTGCTAAGGGCTCCTCTGTAAGATCGGTCATGTAGAGGAAGGCTGAGAACAAACACCTAGCCTCAGGGGAATTGCCTTACCAAGGGCAAGAAGGTTCTAGTAGTTCTCCAACATCACATCCTGGTACAGGGCCCTCTGAGGGGAGTCCAGTTGAGCCCATTTCTCCTGGGTGAAGTTCACGGCCACATCCTTGAAAGTCACTGATTCCTGAAATGACATGCATGTTCTTATTTACCCAGGACAAGACTGGTTCTGTGTCCACAGTTCCAAGGGAGCCACAGATTAAGGACCTTATGAGTAAAGAGTTAACTTTAAGTGATCTCCTAAGCACAGAATGTTGTACTTTAGACACTGACCATGCTGAGTAGGCAAGCAGGAACCCGGGGGTGGGGGCTAAGAATTGGCATGTACACTCCCCCGCCTTCTAGACTGGGAGAGCAAGTCTGAATGGACGCCACTCAGCCCTGGCAGTTTGTGGGGGGCTGCACATGACTGCTGCACTATGCCCTACAGTCTGGGTGAGATGACATGCTTTTCAGGGTCAAGGATTTCAAACTTACAAAACTTGAAAGAATAGTACAAAGAACTCAGAAACTCTATTCAAAACTCACTACTGCTAGGCACAGTGGCTCACACCTCTAATCATAGCACTTTGGGAGGTGGAGGAGAGAAGTCTGCCTGAGCCCAGAGGTTCATAACCAGCCTGGGCAACTGGAGGAAACCTTGTCTCTACAATAAATTTAAAAATGAGCCAGGCAAGGTGATGCATGTCTATAGTTCCAGCTACTTGGAAGACTGAGACAGAAGGATTGCCAGAGCCCAAGTCAAGGCTGTGGTAGCTGTGAGCATACCACTGTACTCCAGCTTAGGCAACAGAGTGAGACTACACTCAGAAGACAAAAACAAAACAAACAACAAAAATCCTCACTACTACAAAAGGATCCAATCCTAGGTTAGAAAACATTATTACAGTCTAAGGAAGGAAATTTCTGTGCCCCAAGGAACCCCAAGAGACCAAAGGAGACCACCTGGAGTCCCCTCATGGTCTTCCAATCCTTCCTGCCTCATGCCTCCCTGTGGCCCCTGGTATCCTGACTACCACTCCAGCCAAGACTTGCTTTGATCCTTAAAAGGATTTAACTGATGCCAAGTAATTCCACTGTATCTCAGGAAAATCCCAGGAACATTTAAAGAATTCTAAAAACCCACTCAGAAGTAAAATTGACAATGTCCAGCATCCAATCAAATAATCCAATCAAATAACTAAAATGAAAAAAAGTTAATGAAATCACAAGAATTAAGAGCATACCAGGACAATATTTGTTTAACTCAAAGAAGACATTAAGGAAAGAATCCAGAAATAAAAAAGACAGAAAACAAATAGCAAAATGGCAGATATATGTCCAACCATATTACACTAAATGTGAATGGGATTACACTAAATGTGAATGGTCTAATCTTTTTCAATTAAAGGGTGGAGATTAGCTGGGCGTGTAACCCCAGTACTTTGGGAGGTTGAGGTGGGAGGAATGCTTGAACCCAGCAGTTTGAGACCAGCTTGGGCAACACTTTATTTCTATAAATATAAAAAAAAGTTGGAGATAATCAAACTGAATTTAAAAGTGAGACCCAACTATATGCCAACTACAGAGAAACACTTTAAATACAAAGGCAAAGACAGGTTAAAAGGGAAAGAACAGAAAAATGTACACCCTGCATACTCTAATCTAAATAAAGCTGAAGTGACTATATTAACTGCAAAGTAGATTTCAGAGAGAAGACTTATCAGACATAAAGAGAAACATTACATAATGATGTAGCAATTAATTAAGAGCTCATAAAAATCCTTTGTAATAGTCAAAACCTGTTAACTTAAATGTTCATCAGTTGGTGAATGGATAAATATATTGTGGAATATCCATCCAATAGTGTTATGGGCTGAACTGCGTACCCCTCTAAGTTGAAGTCACAAACCCCAGTACCTCAGGATGTCACTGTATGTACAGATACAGTCTTTTTTTAATTTTTAATTTTTTTTAGTTGGAGTTTCACTCTTGCCCAGGCTGGGGTGCAGTGGCACTCTCACAGCCACCCCAGCATTGATCTGCTGTGCTCCAGCGATCCTTCTGCCTCAGCCCCAAGTAGTCGGAACTACAGGCATGCACCACCACGCCTGGCTAATATTTTTTTAATTTTAAAATTTTATTTTAATGATGTGGGGTACAACTCAGGATTAGGTATACAAGTGGCCATTGTACAGGTAGAGTTTGGGCATCCCTTTGTTCCCCACTTCGCCTAGTTTCTGAGTTTCTAAAAAAAAAAATTTAATTTTTAATTTTGAAAATGTGGGGTATAATTCAGGGTTAGGTATACAAATGTTCACTATGCAGGTATTGATGATGAGGTATGCCCCGCCCCCACAGTAGCAGCATTTCCCACTACTGCCACCCCCCCACATTCAATTTCTGTTGTTTAAGACCTCTGGCCCAAGATACTTTGTTATGGCAGCTCTAGCAGACTAATACAAATGGAATATTACTCAGTAATAAAAAGAAACAAACTACTGATTTGCACGACAACATGGATGAACTCAAAAGCATATACTAAATGCGTGAAATGTGTCAGAGACACCATATGAAATTCTTAGGAAAGCAAAACTATAGTTGTTATCAGGAGTGAGGAGGAGAGAACTGAACGCAGTGAGGCAGGAGGAAATTTGGGGGTGAGGAAAATGTTCTATCTCACAATTGTAGTACTGCTTACACGACAGCATATTTTTGCTAAAATTTGCCATATTGTATACTTAAAAATGGAGAGCCAAGCTGTATATAAACTATAACTCAATAAACCTGACTCCAAAAAACACTGGATTTCAGGGAGATAAGAAGGTAGAAATAGCCGGGCTCGGTGGCTCAGCCTGTAATCCTGTGCCTTTGGGAGGCTGAAGTGAGTGGATTGCCTGAGCCCGCGGGTTTGAGACCCGCCTGGGCAGCGAGACCTCATCTCTACAATAAATCAAAAAATCAGCTGGGTGTGGTAGTGCATGCCTTTAATTCCAGCTACTTGGAAGGCTGAGGTGGAAGGATCACCAGAGCCCAGCAGGTCGAGGCTGTGGTGACCGGGAGCAGCCACTGCACTCCAGTCTGGGTGACAGAGTGAGACTCCAACTCAAAAAAAAAAAAAAAAGAAGGTAGAAATAAAGACAGATGGTGAGAGCGTGCTCCTAACTGAGGTATGCGGGTATGAAGGATGGTGGTGGCTGATGGAGGGAGAAAATGGGCTCACACAAAGCTCCAGAGGCAGCAGAATGTGGTGCTGGCCAGTGGGGCTGTCAGAGGATATGTGGCTTTGGTGTGAGGGGCATAAACCAGCAAGAGGAGGGGAAGGTCTGAGCTTGACACAAGACCTTCTGGGGGTGTATTTCAAGGCCACTAGGAGAAGCCCATGTCCAGTGTGACTTCACTCTGCAGGAAAGGAAACAAAAGTCTCAGGGTGTGTGTAGGAATCAGATGTTACTACGTTAATGAAACTAGTAGAGAAGTCAGGACATAGGCTCACTGTGATCCCAGCACTCCTGGAGGCTGTGGCAGGAAGACTACTTGAGCCTACGAGTTCAAGATCAGCCTGGATAACATAGTAAGACCTTGTCTCCACACACACACACACACACACACACACACACACACACACACACACACACACAAATTAGCCAGTCACAGTGCACTCCCATAGTCCCAGCTATTTGAGAGGCAGAGGCATAGGATCATCTGAGCCCAGGAGGTTGAGGCTGCCTCTCTCCACCTCACAAAAGAGAGAAAAATTAGGATAGGGCAAAAAAAAGTGTCCCAGGAGTCCAGAAAACTTGTACCATGGGTGTGAATAAGATTGTCAAGAGAGAATGCTGAAGGCAAAGTGTACTCAGGAGGGGAGACCAGTTATTCAAGGATCTAACAAGTTGGCATCTTAGGAATAACTCAGTTACACAAGAAGAACACTACAACCTTGAGATATGTGTGTGCACAGACATGCACACACATTTTGTGCTGAACCAGTTGAAGGTAATACCTGTAGGAGTGATATAAGCTTAATAACGCCCAATCCTACATTATTAAGCTTATAGCACTCCTACGGTTATTCTTTTACATAATCACCACAGTATTATCACACCCACGAAATTTACTTTTGATATAGTGTTGAGATACAACCCATTTTCAAATGTCCCAACTGTCTTTTACAGATTTTTAGGGGGATCTCAGCACCAATCAAGGATCATGTATTGTATTTGACTATCATACCTTCTGAATGTTTCATAAAACTACAGAGCATTCTAGTACACTACAGAAGTGAGGCATAGCTTACAATACACATTTTACAATTCTTTGTCTGTCTGTCATCAGCCCTCACCTCCTTTGAGAGGGAGAGTAACAAAATCACAAAATCCTAATAAAACAAAAACAAAGGACCCTTAACCTTCCACACCTCTCATTCCACTGTACTCTCCTTGTTAACTGCACCCTTCTGAACACCACCATGGCGTGGGTTGATTTAGGTGGAAGAACAAAATGGGGAGCAAAATCCAAAGTCTGTAAAAGGAGAGATTTGGGTTCCACTTAGCAGCAGAAGTGGCCCCAGGGCCAATTTCTCATGAGCCCTCCAGTTCTCTAAGCCTCCGGGTCTCTCCATGAAGGCCCCACATCAGGGGCCCAGTAGGAGTAAGCACACAGGGACCTGTCCCCCACTGTCACTCTTACTCCAGTGCTGTGGTGCAGACCTTCTTCGGCTGTTTCACATGCCTCTGCCTGATTCTATCTCAGTAAACTCAACCAAACAAAGACAAACAACTGCAAACATTCCCTGGGTCTGCACCAACCATCTGCCAACATGTGGAGATAATGAAGCAACCTCATATGAGCTGTCACTGACTTGCTCAGTTTCCACTAAAAACATGTCTCAGAGCTCCCAGAACAGTACTGGGCACACAGGTTCAGGCAAGTGACCCAATGAATCAGGCTGGAAGGACATTCGAAAGAGTATATCTTGAGCACACCTAGGAAGACATGTGGACTCTAAAATTAAAGCTGTTCCCACTGGAGCAGTTCCCTAGGTGAAGAGCCAGGGCTAGAGAAGAAATGTACCAACCCTAATAAAGAAGAAAGAAAACACAATCATTCACCTCATACCTGGCTTCCAGAAGACCCCAGCTGGCTATACCCTGTGGATTCCCTTTGAGGGAAAGAGCAGGATCCTGAGTGGAAAAATCTGGGGAAGGAGAAATGTGTTAAGAGGGTTGTTCTGCCCAGAGTTGCCAGGTAAGCTGAACTGAAGCCCACCCTCTCGGGCAGAGACAAGGACCAAAGGTGGCAGGTACTGCTCTGGCAGGTGGGGGACCAGCCCAACAGCCAGCACAATCTGATCCGGCATCAAAGGATCCTGCCTCTGTGTCCCAGACACCCCAATTCTGGAGGACACATTCTGCCATTCCCTTCCTTCCATCAACGTGTGTGAGTGGGAAAAAATGATGCCTGATCTGATGGATGCTTCTGAGAAACTAGCCTGACCCCTCTGAGTGTCAATATCCTCAAGTGCAAATCCACAGACACACTGACTAAAAGAGCATGACCGTACCTGTCCCCTTGGGCTTCAGGATCTCCATGGCCCCCTCGGTGGTGGCATCCCTGCGGGAGTGGGCTGCTCGGTAGCCTCCCTCACCCAGAGGAGCCTCGCAGGTCGCCACGCACTCCCAGCTGCACGATCACAGCATGGAGCCCCGCCATGCACGAAGCTGAGGTTGGGCTCAGTCAGGCTTTACAACACACCATGCTACACGTTGGGCTCACCCTCGTTCCCATCACACGCTTGTCCCAGTACACCCATCAAACACTCCTCAAGAGAACATGCGCTCAGGGACCAGGACCAGGCCTCGGGTTCGCAGCCCAGAGTTGGCGGGCACGGAGCTCGGCCAGCAGACAGGTCTCGCAACGGATGATGAAACCGACGAATGGTCGGATGGACAAGCGAGTGAGCGAACCAGGCTCCCACAAAAGGAACCCAAGTGCCACAAAAAGAAGTTCGGTGACGCTCTGAGAAAGTGCACCTGCGCGAAACAGGCACGAACTACAGCTCCCCAAAGCCTTTGTGTTGCGCATGCTTCGGACTCCCTTTCCCAGTAGGCACCGGGCTCGGGCTATCCTGAAGTCCCGACGGGTCCGAGTGTGTAGCACGGACATCTGGGGAATGTAATTCCAGGGCCAGAAGCCAGAACCTCTACTGCCTCCATGCTTCTGGCGGCAGGAGGCGCTGTGTATCTCGTTGTGGGGGCTAGTGCTGGGCTGTTACATGACTATACTTGTGGAGATATGGGGAGGGCGGTGCCCAGGAACTTGGAATTGGCCTGTCAGTTCGTTCATGTTTCCAGGTGGAGTCCAGTGGTCTCCTGTCCACATCTGTTTGCAGAAAACTTTCAGGTCCTTGGAGCTAGGTATGCTTCCCAAAGGCCCTGTCCCAACCACACCTTCTGGAATCAGACACTTGAGGTCCACAGGAGAGGCCCCTAGAGTTGGGAAAGCCCCAGGCCTGCTCTCTGACAGGCCATGTCGCCCTGACCATAGTTCACCCTCAGGTGCTAGGGCAGGAGGGTGTGGGTGGTGGTCTAGTGCTCTATCATTAACACAGTGATTATGTTATGCAGATCCAATGGCTGCTTCCCTCCTGGTCAGTCAAATTTGAGCAGCAGAAAGCCAGGAGAAGTAAGGAGTTTTATTCTGATAACACGGGATCAGGAATAGGATGTGTAACCACCAAAAACCTGTTCATAATTTCCCTCTAATATGTATAATAAAACAGTTACGTATTTCCCCCCACTATAGATTAATAATGACTATGTGTCTTATGACCATTACTCAGTTTCTTTCTTTATTTCTTCTTCTTTTTTAAAGCAGGATTTCTTGAGAGGACAGAAAAGCTCCCAGAATGGAAGGGGGCCTCAGTTTCTTTCTTTATTAGTGTTTAGATCCCAAACAGTTACTGTCACAAACCAGTGCTCAGATTACATAAATCCTGTTACTCTTCTGAGTTACAATTACCTTGAACAATATGGGGTTGTGTATTTCCTAGTTGGTTACAGTTTATTTTCTCTTTATTTGTTTGTTTGTTTGCTTTGCTTATTCTGGAAGTACTGGCTCACAAGGCTTGATTAAATATTATATATCAAATTAATGCAAAGACATGAATAAAAGCAGTTGTGATCTAAAGACTGAGAGAACAGATAAATTTCTGGGTTTTAGAAAGTTTCAGCAGAGCTCATTTCTTATCTAGGTCCAGCAGAGGCTTTTCCAGGGGTATGCTGTTTTCTTTTGTGTGTGCGGGGGACCAGCCCCTGCAAAGAGATTTAGGAGGTCCCTTGGAAGATGTGGCAGCATTGGCGAATATTCTGGGAGAATAGAAGGGAAGAAAGATACTGGACTCTGTCTAGTGCAGAAGCCATTTATTGGGAACAAACGTGAGTCTTTTATCCCAAATTTTCACATGTTAAATCACAAGACTTTCATGTGAGCACAAAGCCACGTAGATGAGGGGCGTCTCCCACCCACCAGGCATTTCCTTAGGAATGATGAAGGACAATCCCAATCAAATCACAAGAGTTTCAGGTGAACAGAAATCCAGGTGGGTGGGGGGCATCCTCGCCCACCAGGCGTTTTCCCCAAGCATGAGGATGTACAATCTTACTCAAATCACAGGAGTTTTACATGAACACAAAGCCAGGTGGGTCGGGGGGGGCGTCCCCACCCACCAGGCGTTTTGCCCAAGTATGAGGAAGGACAATCCCAAAGTTATCTCACTGTTCCTCATGCTTGGTTTATATTCCTCAAAAGCAATATGACTGACTGAAATCCTAATATCTTTCTTATCTGTGCTAATTTTACCTGTACCATAAAAAACTCTTAATTATAGCTCAAACCAGTTCCTATAGAATGTGGCCCAGCCCAGAGATCAAGCTGGGCCACTTCCAGGAACAGTTGATTATGATCTCTTAACAAAATGGCTATCCTAAAATCCTATGTATCTACCTTAATTTCTATAAAAGTTTCTAATTCCTAATCCTCATATATAAGGCTGACCATCAGCAATAAATCTTCTAAAATAAAACCCAAATACAAACTGTAATTGTACTAAAGCCAAAACTGCAATTAGTAGAAAGTGGGAACAAAGAAATTTCTAAAGTTAGCTATATTCTTATAAAACCTTAAAGTATCATGTTTGATCATGCTTGAACTAACATAATTCCCACAAGCAGCATGACCTATCCTACAATACTTTCTATGAATAAAATAAATTCAGTTTCTATTATAAGTAGAAAATACACTAATTGTAACTAAAGAACCAGTTTAAAAGAATGCAGCCCAGTCCAAAGTGGATGCTGGGCCCTTAGAAATGTGGCCCAGCCCAGAGTTCGTGCTGGGCCATTTCTGGTAACCCTAGATAATCATCTATACCATCTAAAGCTGGAAACAGCTCTCTAAATGTATATACTAATTCTACAAATATATTTTTAAATCTTATAAAGAAGCTTGTATCATGTATAAGGCTCCCAACTGTGATCTGAGTTTGAACCGTGTTAAATTTAAAGCCAAAACCGCAGTCTGTGAGAAATGGGAACAATGGATCCCTAGGGTCAGCCATGCCTGTCATATTCTCATAACTTCATTCTTAGATCATCAAAATCCCTGCCAGTGGGTAATGCTAAACAACAAAGAAAGGAGGAGGGAATGGGCCTTCAGCTCCCGAACCAAACCTGGTGGCCTCAGGGTCTGCAGCCCACCTGGATCCCTAATGCTCAGGTGGGCCTCCTCAGCCGGCTCCCAACATGTGTGTCTCTTGCCTATCAGGGAGCTCAATGAAGATGGTTGTGTTCCTTTCAGTAGCAGCAACAGTTACTAGATTCAAGGACAGTGAAATAGGGACAAGGAAAAATGTTTACTTTTAAATCCAAACGGTTTCTATGTTTAGCCCTACTTAGCTTAATACAAGTTTCTAAGTCTTTTCTAAATGACTGTTTTAATATAATAAAAATGGCCTCATTTCAACCTGTAACAATAATGGCAGCAACAGTGATAGTGACGATGTCAGCATTCCAGGCATGTGTTCAAGGAGCTGGAATCTATTTTCTGGCAGAATGTTTGCAGCATCCCAAGGGGTTTGATAACTACTATACTCCCACTTGAGAGATGAGGAATAGGTGATGCAGTTCACTGGTGTAATTGTCCCAAGTTTCACAGCCAAAAGGAGGCCGAGTAATCCCAGAACCAAAGTGAAATACCAGGTTCCTTCTGAGAGTCAGTATAGGATAAGGCAGGATGGAGCTGACTCTAAACCCTTCAGACTCTCAGCTTTACCCCAGTTTAGCCTTAGCTACTGACTCTCCCTTGACAACTGAGTCCACTGTTCACATCAGCATAGTTGTGCCCAGACCTCCCCTGCCAAGTCTAGTACCTATGTTTAATATCACCCTGGCCAGAGTTTTGTAACTCTGTGTATACATGCACCCATGCACAGGTGATTGTGAGTCTTTATGTGGTTATTGTCTCACAGTTCTGGTATAGGTCTGCATGTACTTTTGTTCAGACTTCTGTCTATGGGAATGTGATGTGTGTGCACCCAAATGCTTGCTAATGAAGCTAATGAGATTCTGTATGTTTTGGAATATGGCTATTGACTGCTAGGTGTCGTTTCAGTCTTTATATGTTTGTGCTCATGTCTATGTGACTGTATGTGCATTGTGCATGTGCACCTCTATGTGTTCATCATTATGGAAATATTTGTGGATGGTTCATAGTCTCATCTATGTCTGATTACCCAAGTGTGTTCTATGTGACACTGTGTATATGCCTTGTATAGGTGTATATGTACAGATTTTGTATAGGTGAATATATAGTCCCATGTGTGTGGCTATTCTCCCATAATTCTGGCTTTTGTGTGAATGGGTGTATACCTTCTCAGTTTGGGAGACTAGAGATCTCACAGGTCCAGCTGTGTGTGTGTTCATATCTGTACATATTCCTCTGTGTGTGTGTGTGTGTGTGTGTGTGTGTGTTGACTCACAGGGCTCATTAGTGTGTGCATCTTTGTGTATGTACATCTGGGTATATGTGTATGTCACAGTGGGTCTCATGGATTTGTGTGTCTGTATATAAACCAATACAATTCAGGGATTCTGTATTGAGAACTTGAAGGAAACCAGAAGATAAGCTGACAAGATCCATATGTTCTTGGCTTGTGTTCAGGGAACCAAGCCTATAATTCCTTCAGATCCCTTCAGACTTGGCAGTTATTCTGTGGATTAGCAGAGCAGTATGACCTCAACCATGCCTAGCCTAAAGGCTACCTTAAGGGATTACCTTGCTTAGCATAAATGTTAAAATATGCATAGTTTAGTCATCGATACTTACCCTGCTTGTATGACTTAATCCAGACATTAACATATAACTTCCTTGTGTGATCTGTATCTGATTTAAGAAGAATGCGGTAAAATAAATTTGCTCTCTCTTGCTCTCTCTGACTCATGGATACCTGAGAGTAAGCCCTCCCAATCCTGTTTCTCTGTCTCTTTTCTCATTCCCTACCCCCAACTCAGGTCTTACTCGGTGGAGGCTAGACTCCCTCAAGAACTCGGTCCACCAGTGTCTCTGCCTGGGTAACAAGGCTAGGATCAGGGAGGTGTTCAGCCAGAAAGGAGAAAGTGGATGGGAAGATGCTGGAAGATTCTTTTCTTGCTCTCTGTTGACTGTAGAATTCTGGGACTGGGAAATGCAGTTAAATAAAGAGTATTTCATTTAAGATTCTCACTTAGATCAAGAGAAGTCCCAAGTTATTTCTGATTCCCAAGTTCTCTATCCATGCAAAATCTTGTTGACTAGCAAGGCTGTGTGAAGCTCCAAAGCCATTTGCGTATAGATGTCATTTTAAAAGCAAAAATAATTTTTTAAATGGAAGATTTTAAAGACCAAAATAATGTTTTACTACACTATATGTTTGGTGTTACAACCTAAAAAATATTTTTAACACCTGTACCAGTAGTCACGAAATAGCCTGTATCAGACAAATGCTCTTGCCAGTAATAATTTTAAACTTACACAGCGAAATAGATCTCAAGCAGAAAGGAATAGTATTAATGTTCTAATGATACAGAGGTCAGAGTCTGGGGCTCCCAGAGTGGTTCTAAATTGAGAGGGAATATCCAAAAACAAACAGCACAGTAGGGGTAAGCCTCAAAACCTGCATAAAAATTCCTCTAAAATCCCTGGGTGCCTCCTAAACGGACCCCAAGACAAGACTCCAAGAAACCCAAGGGAAAGCATTAGTTGAAAGCTAAAAATCTGAGTGGAGATTTCAGCAGAATCTGGCATTCAAATCTACCAAGGGATTTCTTAACTACCTCATACCTTCCACTGGAACCCCCAAAGGTTCATGCCTTATAGGTAAAGACTACAACTCAAGACTGATGGCCACATCCTAAGACTAAAGGCAAAACTAAAATGGACCTACCTTAAAAAGCCTAAAATGAAGCTTCCATAGGATCAAGGTAAACAATTTAACTGCCTACCTGAAACTCGAGACATTTTTGAGGAACTCAGAATTTAGAATTTCTTCAAAATATCATGCATAATGGCAAATAGAAAATAGAAAAACCGGCCGGACTTGGTGGCTCAGCCTGTAATCCCAGAACTTTGGGAGGCCAAGATGAGTGGATTGCCTGAGCTGGTGGGTTTGAGAACTGCCTGGGAAACTTGGCAAGACCTCGTCTCTACAATAAATAAAAAATTAGCCAGGCAAGTTAGCACATGCCTATAGTTATGGCTACTTGGAAGGCTGAGGCAGAAAAATCACTGGAGCCCAGCGGGTTGACGCTGGGGTGGCCATGAGCATGCCACTGCACTCCAGCCTGGGCAACGGAGTGAGACTCCAACTCAAAAATAAAATAAATTTAAAATTAAAAAAAACTCAGAAAGCAGGAAAATATGACCCATAATCAAGACAAAAATCGATATAAACAAACCTATAGATTATTCAAGTGATGGAATTAGCAAAGTGTTTAAGACAACTTTTATAAGTATATTAAGGAATTTGTAACAAAAGATGGGCAAATAAGTGAATGAATAGGGAATCTCAGCAGATAAATGGATCCTTAAAAAATAATCAAATTGAAAAATCGAATATCAATTTGAAAACAAGCTTGGATTTATTTTCTCATAGTTCAGGTGGCTAGAAGTCTGAGATCAAGGGTTGGTTTCTTCTGAGGGTTATGAGGAAGAATCTGCTTCATGACTCTCCCATGGACTCAGATATACTGGATGTTAGGGCTTCAGTATATTAAGTTTTAGGGAACACACAATCCATAACACATACTAACATAAGTAACATTTTAAATGAACAAAAACCCAGCAGGGCATGGTGGCTCACACCTATAATCCCAGAACTTTGGAAGGTGGAAGTGAGACCTCATCTCTACAATAAATCAAAAATTAGCCAGGCATGGTGGCACACACCTGTAGTTACAGCTACTTGGAAAGCTAAGGCAGAGAGATTGCCTGATCCCAGAAGGTCAAGGCTGAAGTAGCCATGAGCATGCCACTACACTCAAGCCTGGGTGCCAGAGTGAGACTCTCAACACACAAACACACATACACAAACACACACATACCAGAAAAATAAAAACTCTATATTTCCCCCCCAAATTAGTGAGAAACTATTTGCCAAGTTTTGCAAATCTAATTTAATAGAAGACTGTTGGATTCTCCTATCTGCTTCATTAGTCATTCAGTTGTGGTATCACATATCATGCACATTGTGAAAAAATCCATTGGACACTCATGAAAATGTTCTTATGAAAATATGGAATGTTTTTAATCCTATGAACTTGCTAAAAGAGTTTGAATAATCACAAAAATACTTACACAACATTTTGAGAATCACTGGCTTACTATATAAAATCCTAGAAGGAGAGGAAAGAATGCAGTGGGAGAATTATTTGAAGAAAGAGTGTCCGTATTTTCTTCTGAAAATAAAGAAAAGCATTAATTCTGAGATCCATAAAATTTAGTGAACCGAAGAAAGGGGAAAATAAAAGAAGGCCACACATAGTCAAACTACTAAAAAGAAAAGATGAAAAGCAATAACAAAAAGACACATGCTATTCTAGTTAACAACAAGAAGTATAATAGCTAACTTCTTATCAGAAACAAAGCAACTATAAGACAATAGAATAAAATGTGACCCCAACTCCCAGGCCCTGGACCAGTCTGTGGCCTGTTAGGACTCAGGGTGCACCACAGGATGTGAATGGCATATAAGTAAGTGAAATTTCATCTGTATTTACAGCCTCTCCCCATCACTTGCATTACTGCCTAAGCTCTGACTCCTGTCAGATCAGTGGTGGCATTAGATTCTCATAGGTGCACAGATCCTAGTGTGAACCTCATATGAGAGTGATCAAGAAATAAAATGCATAATAAGTGTAATGTGCTTGAATTGTCCCCAAACCACCCTTTCCCTATCTGTGGAAAAATTGTCTTCCAGGAAACCAGTCCCTGAGGCCAAAATGGTTTGGGACTGCTGGAATAAAATATTCCAAGTGCCAACAGAAAAAAAAATAAACAACCAACTAATAATTCTATGCTCAGCAAACATTGTAATTAAAAAATGAAAGTCAAAATATATCAGAAAGTCAAAAGCTAAAAGAATTCATTATAAGCAGTAAAGAAAATGCCAAGGGAAGTAATTTAGGCTGAAATATAATGATCTGAGATAAAAATCCAGATCTTCAGAAAGAAGTGGAGATTAACAAAAAGGTAAATTGTGAGCACATGTAACAAAGTATTTTTGGGGCCAGGTGCAGTGGCCCAAGCCTGTAATCCCAGCGGTTTGGGAGGCCAAGGTGAGAGGATTGCCAGAGTCCAGGGTTTTGAGACCAACCTGGGCAACTTGGTGAGACTTTATCTCTACGATAAATCAAAAAAATTAGCTGGATGTGGTGGTGCATAACTGCAGTTCCAGCTACTTGGAAGGCTGAGGTGGAAGGATCTCCAGAGCCCAGCAGATTGAGACTGCAGTGGCTATCAGTGTGCCACTACATTCCAGCATGGGTGACAGAATGAGACTCTAACTCAAAAAAATATATTTTTGTCTTTATTTAAAAATTTATGATTTTTAAATGTAAAAATATAATGAAGTATTGTAGGAATTAAAACATACAGAATTAAAATAAATGACAGCAACAGCACAAAGGAGGGTAAATGTAAATACACTGGAGTAGGGTATAACTTCATTTCCTGTAAAGCAGTAGAATATTAATTTAAGTATACTATGATAAATAAGTATATTTAATGCAAATGCTAAAAAATACAAGCGTTATAGTTAAAAAGCCAACAAATGTGATATAAAATAGAATACTACCAATTATTTGATTTTTTCCAAAATGAGGTATAAAAGATGAAGCAAAAGAAACAAAGTAGATATGGGGCAAGGAGATTTTCACAAAGCAAGGTAGAAGACTTGAAGCCAATCATTCTAACAATTATATTAAAGAACTAAATATACTATCTAAAAGGCAGATATTGTCAGATTGGATTTAAAAAGATGAACAAGGCTGAGTGCGGTGGCTCCTGCCTATAATCCCAGCACTTTGGGACACCAAGGTGGGAGGATTGCTTGAGCACAGCAGTTTGAGACCAGCCTGAGCAACATAGCAAGGCCTCATCTCTACAAAAAAAAAAATTATCTGGGTGTGGTAGTAAATGCTTGTAGTCCTAGTTACTGGAAGACCAAGCTTGAAGAATAGTATCAGTCCAGGAGGTTGAGGCTGCGGTGAGCCATGATCATGACACTGGACTCCACTTGGCGATCAGGTGGGAAGGAAGGCAGGCAGGCAGAAAGGAAGGAGGGCCAGACATTGTGGTTCACTTTGGGAGGTCAAAGTGGGAAAATCACTTGAGGCCAGGAGTTTGAGACCAGCCTGAGTGACATAACAAAGCCCTGGCTCTACAAAAAGATTTTCAAAAATTAGCTGGGCATAGTGGCGTTCCCCTAAATTCCTAGCTACCTTCAAAGCTGAGTTGGGAGGATCAATTGAGCCTAGGAGTTTGAGGTTACAGTGAGCTATGATCCTGCCACCTCATTCAAGCCTATGTGAAAGAGTGAGACCCTGTCTCTAAAAGTAAATAAATAAATAAATAAATAACTTTTAAAAAAGATACAAGATGCAATGATATGTTCTTTATCAAAGTTACTCTCAAAATATAGAGGCACAAACATATGGAGAGGGGAAAAAAGATATCTTGAGAAAAGCACTAATCACAAGAAAGCTGGAGTGGCTATTAATATTAGACAAAGTAGATCTAAAGACAAAAATTATTATCCAATATTAAAAGAATATTTAATAATGATACATGAATCTGTTTATACTGCAGACATAACAATCCAAAATGCAACTAGTATTTAAAATATATTATGCAGAAATGAACATAAGTAAAAGAAATAAACAAACCTTCAAACATATTTGGAAGAGATTGAACAATTATCTCCTAATAATTAATAGAAATAGCAGACCACAAAAGTAAGAAAGAAGAATTAAACAATGCTATTAATCAATTTGACCTAATTAACATGTATAGAGTACCATACTCAACAAATGAAAAATATACATTCTTTTTAAATAAATATGGAACATATATCAAAATGGAGTAGATGCTTCTGTAAAAATATCAGAAGGCTTCACTTTAGACAGAATATATTCTCAAATTACATTTTAATTATGTTATAAATAAAAAATAAGAAAATTAATGAAAATCCTCAGGTATGTAGAAATCAAAGGACATGTTTTAAGAAATAAATTACAAGGGAAGTTGCAAAATATATTTAACTCAATGATAATAAAATACAACATTTCAAAACTGATGGGATGCAGCTAAAAGACTATTTAGAGAAAAATTTACACCTTTAAATTTCTATATTAGAAAAGAAAAAAGTTAAAAGGCAAAATTGAAGCTACTAAATAAAAATTAAAAGTAGAGGACAAAGATTTAAGAGCAGACTCAATGAAATAGAAAACACGAAAATAATAAAACTTGACAAAAACAAAAGTGGCATGAGTAAAATTGATAAACCTCTTGTAAAACTAATCAAGAAAGAAAAAATGAATTATTGAATAAAGAATGAAAAAAGAATACCTATAAATATTTCTGTTATTAAAAGAACAAGGGAGTAATATTAATAAATTCAACAACACATTGCCAACATTTTGGCAATTCAGATAAAATGGGCAATTTCTTGAACCATATAGCTTACCAAAATTGACACAAGATGAAAAAAATCAGAATATAGCCCTATATCTGCAAGAATCTAAAATCATGAACTGGCAGGCCAGTGAAAACCTTTAGGTTGAGGATCAGGTAGAGTAGAACTGATCCAGTTGAGCAGGAAAGTCAGGAGGGTAGTCAGTCTCATTGGGCAGGAACACATCTGGCAAGGACAGGTCAATGGTATTATGTTTTCCTTGTATGTTTGGTGGAGGTTGCCTCACCATCCTGCAAGTTCATGAAATTATTCAGGCAAATCAATCATATCCTACAGTGATTGTGGAGAACCATAGAGCACCTCATCTTCTTGCTACTACAAAGATTGATTTCCACAGCTCCTGAGTGTAATCTACATGAGTGCATCCACATAAGTGTAGGATTTTCTGAGGGGTCTGTCCCTGGACTGTGTGTTTATGCAGCTAATAAACTTCTGTCAATAATCTGGTTAATGTTGGATGGCATGTGTTCAACAATTTTGTACTGTTTAGGAGAAACAATCCCTTCGTCGCCAACAGAATGAATAGCACATGATCAGAACACTGCTACAAAAATTATTCATTAGTGAAACCATATAAGTATCTTCAAAGAAACACTTTTGCATCCCATTTTCCATAAATAATTATCTCTTTTTAAATTTTTCAAAATATACAAGCAATTACAAACAGGCAGTTTCCCTATATGGTACACCTTGACTACTATATTGGTTTAATTTACCTATTTTAAATATCTTAAAAGTCTATATACAATGTAGAATGTTAACATATTAATTATAGTAGATTATATATACCTATGGTGTTCAACAAAATTTTTCTGTAAAGGACACATACTATTTTAAGGTTTTCAGTCCTGTTATTGGGTGAACTGTGTTCCTCTCAAATTCATAAGTTGAAGACCTAACCCCCAATGGGACTGTATTTGAATATTAGGCCTTTGAAGAGGCAATTAAGGTTAAATGAGATTAGATGAATGGGACCCTAATCTGATAGAACTGGTAGAGCTTATAGGATGAGGAAGAGGGTGGGTGCAGTGGCCCGCATCTGTAATGTCAGTACTTTGGAAGGCCAAGGCATGAGAATTACATGAACCCAAGAGTTCAAGACCAGCCAGAACATCACAACAAGATGATGTCTCTACGAAAAATAAAAACAAATTAGCTGGTCATGGTGGTGCTCATCTGTAGTCCCAGCTACTCAGTAGGCTTAGGCAGAAGGATCTTCTGGACCCAGGAATTTGAGGCTGCAGTGATCCATGATTCAGCCACTACATTCCAGCCTGGGTGACAGAGTGAGATTCTGATAGGAGAAGGAGGAAGAGGGAGGAGGAGAAGGATGTAGGTGGCAGAAGCAGAAGGAGGCAGAAAATTGCCATCTGCAACATGAACAAGAGAGCCTCAGGAGACACCAAACCTTGATGTTGAGTTTCCAGTCTCTAGAACTGGCACCTTGATGTTGAGTTTCCAGCCTCTAGAACTGTGAAAAAGTAAATTTCTATTGTTTAAGCCATCTAGTCTGTGGTAAGCTAATACAAGGTCCTGCAAGCTAATACAAGGAATCTCTGTCACAACTAATCACTGTTTTTTATAGAGTGAGAGGAGTCATATAACATATACAGACAGTTCTGACTTATGATGGCTTGACTTTACAATGACTTTATCTGAATGTAACTTCATCATAAGTCAAGAAGAATCTGTAATCGTCTTTAACTTATGATGAATGGGGTCATGGTCTCTACTGAATGTATATAACTTTTGTACAGTAATAAAATAAAAAATTGTTAAACCATCAGAATGGGGACAGTCTGTGCTGTGTTGCCAGCATTAAATGCATTTTCAACTTAGAGTTTTTTGAACTTATGATGGATTTGTCAGGATGTAGCTACATCATAAATCAGGGAGCATCTGTATAAATAAATGAATGTGACTGTGTTCCAATAGAACATTATTTACAAAATCAGTTATCAGGCTGGATTTTATTGCCACAGGTCTTAGTTTGCTGACCCTTGACTCACAATATTTTAAGCTATGTCTATACAAAGTTGGGCAAAGAATTGAAATGTGAGCCTTTCCTCCTCATATATGACACTATTTATACATTCAATAGACACTATTTTATACATTTTTTGTGTTGGAATCTCATTCCATTGAACAGGCTGGAGTGCAGTGGCATGCTTGTCAACACCCCAGCATTGACCTACTGGGCTCCGTCAATCCTTCCACCTCAGCCTTCCAAGTAGCGGGAACTACAGGCATGTGCTACCATACCCAGCTATTTTTTTATTTATTGTAGAGACAAGGTCTCACCATGTTGCCCAGGTTGGTCTCGAACCTATGGGCTCAGGCAATCCTCTCACCTTGGCTTCCCCAAGTGCTGGGATTACAGGTTTGAGCCACTGCACTGGCCTATTTTACACTTTTTAAAGAAACTAAATATGATGTATAAAAAGAGCTAACATTCAAGCATGACCTCATGATTTACAAAAGTGTTTTTTTTTTTAGTTGGAACTTCACTACATCACACAGGTTGGAGTGCAGTAGCATGCTCAGAGTCACCCGAGCATCAGCTTGCTGGGCTCAGGTGATTCTTCTGCCTCAACCTTCTGAGTAGCCAGAACTATAGGCATGCGCTACCATGCCTGGCTAATTTTTTGATTTATTGTAGAGATGAGGTCTTGCCAAATTGCCCAGGCTGGTCTCAAACCTGTGGGCTCAGGCAATCCTCTCAGCTCAGCCTCTCAAAGTGCTGGGATTACAAGCTTGAGCCACCACGCCTGGCTGTAAAAGTATTTTTTGTAAAGTTCCCTCAGAGTTTTTTCACCTATTAGTGACAGATATTACACTAAAACTTTTCACACCTTTATTATTTTTATAATTTTCTTTATTATGAACTATTAATATTGGATACATCATAAACAAATGAAGTGTTTTCAACAATTATATTCATAGGGTTTCCATAACATTAATTTATTAATGTTGAAGAATGCATGTGTTCATGCTGAAATATTTCCCAAGTTAAGTATAGTAGTTGAAGTGGGAACCCACCATCTTGATCTTGCCATTGCCTGAAGGCACAAACATAATTCTGTTCATTAGTTCCTATTAAATGTTTCTTTATAAAAACCTGGAAAAAAATGAATGTAGTAGTTGAATTATTCTCCAGACTGAATCTATGTGTTTGGAATATCATTAACATATCTTTCTCTTATGAATACATTGATGTTGATGAAAATATACATTTGCTGTGAAGAACTTTTCACATTCCACACATCAATAGGGTTTTTCTTTAGTATGCATCCTCTAATGTTGAATCAGATATGCACCCTAACCAAAGAGTTTCCCATACTCAGTACACTTGTAGGGTTTCTCTTCAGTATAAGTTCTCTCATATTGATTAAGTTGTGTATTTCTAAAACGTTTGTCTTTTTTTTTTTTTTTTTGCATTTGTAGGGTTTCTCTCCAGTATTAATTCTCTGATGTTGAATAAGGTTTGTATTCCATCAGAAAGCTTTTCCACATTCATTACATTCAGTTTTTCTCCAGTATGAATTCTCTTATGTTGAAAGCAAGATGACCTGACTGTATACTTTGCCATATTCATTACATTCATGGAACTTCTCTTCAGTATGTATCCTCAAATGTAAGTTAAGCTGAATGCTCTGAGCAAAGGTTTTCCCACATTATTGATATTGAAAGGGTTTTCCTCTGTATGAATTCTTTTATGTTGCATGAGAAAGTAATTATGACTATAAGTTTTACCACATTCAGTACATTAGTAAGGTTTATCTACAGAATGAGTTCTTAGATGCAGAGTAAGGTGAATGTTCTGAATAAAGGCTGTGCTACATTGATTACATTTATAGGGTTTCTCCCCAGTATGAGTTTTCTGATGCGGAGAAAGATGGGAACTTTGTCTAAAGGTTTTCCATTGATGACATTCATAATGGCTTTCTCTTGTGTGAATCCTCTAATGCTGTGTGAGGCATGTACTTTGTCTGAAGGCTCTCCCACACTCACTACACTCATAACGTTTTTCTCCAGCATGAGTTCTCTGTTGAAGATTAAGGGATGATTCCTAGCTAAATGATTTTTCACATTCATTACATTCATATGGTCTCCTCCATGACATCTTTCATGTTGTATATGTTGTGTTCTCCTGCTGAGGGATTTCTCAGTTTTTGCATTTGAAATGCTTTTCCCTAGCACTAAACTTCTGATATAACAAAATCCGGATAAATTCCATCATGAGTACTATGGTGTTGTGTGAGATTTGAACCTTAGCTAAAATATTCCCCACATTTATCACATTTGTATGGCTTTTTGCTTATGTCGATTCTCAAATGATTACTTGGATATAGGCTATGTGAAATTTACTGTCACCACTGCCATATTTAGGTACCATTTTCCCTGAGGGAAATTTATTTTGAGTAACAAAGTTTGACTGCAGTCTAAATTCTTCCTCAAATCCATAACCTTTGTGAATGTTCTCCTGAGTTGGGTTTTTCTTCTAAGTAAATGCTATTCGCTCCAGATGACTCTCTAGATGGTACACAGATTCTGGGGCTTCTTTTGTGGGGTAACAGATCATATTTTGTTTTCCTTTGTTTATTCTCATTCCTTGGGAGCACTCTTCAAAAATTACTTGCTGTAGATTTGATTCTTTCTCTCCAGATCTGCTCTAAAGTAATTTGGTCTAAGAAATTTAAAATCCAGAATATTTGATCATTTAGAGAGATAAAGCCACATATAATAGGTCACTATTACATTTATTATTTGACTTCCAAGACAGATGTATGAAACTTTAACTGAATTCAAATGGCAGATAAATCCGGAACCACTTTGACTCATGAAGAAGGATGAAGTGGAAAAGGACAGACTAGTGGGCTTTAGGGGTTCTGAAATAAAGTAAATGAAAACTTCCCTTGTAGAATGGCTGAAGAGTGAAAACAGGGCAACTGAGAATAGGCAACGGGATAGTGTCAAGGAAAACAGGAATAAAAACTAGAAGTGAAAAGATGTATAAGCCAGATGCCTCGCATGCCTGGATCAGTGTGAAATGTCACCATTAACTAATTGACATACAGCCTTTCCTTGTGTGTCCATCTTGTGAGCTGCAACAATTACTTTCTTGAAGCAGCAATTTACCAGGTTTGTAAAGACAATTCCAGCCCAACCAGTCTGCTGCTATCAGAGGCAACCTGCAGTCACTCCTCAATTGACTAGGGGGACAAATCCCACACCTCACAGAGGAATCCAGTGATAGGCAGAAAAGGTACATACATAGTCTCACACTAGAGAAGGAGCATGTGAGAAAGACAGGAATTTGAGGATCTAAAGTGAACTGGGGAGTGGCTATGGAAATTCTGCTAATATTGAATGCAGCAGCAAGCAGAAAATCATAGTGCAGGCTCTCACAGTGGGTGGCCATAGTTACAAGGATACTTTTCCATGGAGTTGCAACATTCAAGGTGGATTAAGAGGAAAGGAATGAAAAAATTCCTGCCCCACTGTGTGTGATAATATGTGGTAACACAGGAGAGCAGAGAATGAGCAATTGTATCAGAACCAGAAAACAGGAACCACAGGTGCTGAGGGACATGAAGGATCAAATCACAGTGGAGATTTGAGGTTGAATGTGAGGTGACAGCTGAGAAGCCAAGTGGAGACACAGAACAGATGGGGAGACAGGGCTGGGTGGTGGAAAGCAGAAGAGCTGGAGTGCAAGCCAGTGAGCCTTCTGCACAGGTGGCCGTCAGACCTGGTACCTGCTCTGAGTGTGAGGGTGAACAGAAAAGTGCACAAGATGGCAGAGATCAGAGGTGGAAACAGGCAAATCAAGGTGTGGTCTCAAGGAAAATAATGAGAGAATGGATATGAGAGAAAGAGTCTCACTAAATTCAAGATAACAAGGTCTACAAAGAATCTATGGATTGGACTAGACAGATAGTGTATGCCCTGGGTAAGACAAAGGATGAGAATGCAGCTAAGAGCCCCATCAACTAAGGAAGGAATGAGAGAGAGAGAGGAAGGGAAGTGAAAGCTGTGGTGTCCGTGAAGTGAAAACTGATGGGTGTCTAGAGGGGGAGGAGAGACTAGTAACACAGGGCAGGGGTCTGCTCCTCGAAAAAAGGAGAAGGTGATGAGACAGCCTAAAAAAGGTGGACCTGAACAGAGGGGAAAGTGTGGGAGCAGGGACTGGGCCACAGAAGAGGAGCTAGAGGAGCAAGGGGACCTACATGTACAGAAAGTTATACCAGGAATAAAACTAAGGCAGCTGCCTGTTCCTGAAGCCTGCCT
>NW_007261715.1:5828-30193 GCF_000164805.1 Carlito syrichta | reverse complement strand
TACTGTTGGTGTGTCCCAGGACTCCTCCAGCTTGTTCACCTGGAGGGAAGCCCCTAGGGACTGTTCTTCATAGCATCCAGGGATATCTGCCTTGCTTCAACTGGGAGATCACATCAAGCTTGAAATCCTGACACTCTGCTTGAGAAATACAAGAGGCTTAGGTGTGGGGCCTGTGATAAGCACAAGCCCAGGCCCTGCCTCTGTTCCCTGTCCTTCAGAACATTTCCAGCACAAATGACAGAAATCCACAGATGGGGCAGCCTCATACCAAGGCCAAGCCATGGAAACATTATGAGCCCATCTCCAAGGGAACAGGAGACTCTGACATCTGAACATCAAAAGAAAGATTGAAGGGTCAGTGGTCTCAGTGCCTCCAAGTCTGGATAGTTAGAAAGTAGCAGGCAGATTCTTTACTCTCAAGTTCCTACTGGCAGAGAACAGTATACAAGCCTCCTCCATATATCTGCAGGCAAGTGTGCCTCTGCCAAGTTCTAAACCTCTTTCCAGTGTCTGCTGCATCATTTTAAATTATGCAATTTTCATCAAAACCTTTAGTATATCTGTGTTTATTTAATATAAAATAGACTTTCCAGCTAAATTACTTAATTTCTCTTGGCCTCCCTATCAGGTTTGTAGAATCCATGGGCAGTTGGTTTCCTGTGCTGCCATCCTCCCATGGAGCCACCTTATCCAGGAAGACCAGCTCCTGTAGTTCTCCAGCATCACCTCTCAGTACAGGATCCTCTGGGCAGTGTCCAGGTGTTCCCTCTCCTCCTGGGGGAATTCCAAAACCATATCCTGCAACGTTACCACTTCCTGAGACATGGCACACAAAAGTGCTATGTAATAAGAAGACTGCACAGCAAATGTCACAGAGTGTGACCAAGACCATCATTGCAAGTAGAGAGAGGTATATTTAAAGAAACAAGAGAGACCTACATCATACTGAACACAAAACGCAAGATGACACTGAGTTTTTTTCCTCTAATATTCTTCTGGAAGTTCATGTGCATGCAATAAGACACTCTAACAGAATAACAATGACTATAGGCACCAGTTGTAAGAATCTCAGGGACATCATGTTAAAAGGAAAAAAGTAAATGGTAGATAAACAAATTAGGGTTTATTTAGGGTTCTGGTATGAATTGTGCCCCTCTTCCAAATTCACACATTGAAGCCCTAACCCCCAATGTGATGTATTTGGAGATAGGGTCTTTAGGAAGTAATTAAGGTTAAATGAAATCAGAATGGTGGGGGCCTAATCCAACAGGACTACTATCCCTATGAGAAAAGGCAAAGGCCAGGTGTGGTGGCTTAAGCCTGTAATGCCAGTCCTTTGGGATCCTGATGTGAGAGGACTGCCTACACTCAGGTGTTCGAGATCCCTCTGAGCAATTTGGTGAGACCTCATCTCTACAATAAATCAAAAAAGAACAAAGAAAGAAAGAAAGTAAGAAAAAAAAAGAAGAAACCAGAGATCTCATTCTCTCTGTGAGTGCACAGAGAAGAGGCCACATATAGATGCTGGAAAAAGAAAGCTTTCTAAGCCAGAAAGAGAGGACTCAGGAGAGACAATCTCTGATGGCACCCTGATGGCTGGAACTTCCAGCTCCAGAACTGTGAGGAAATAAATGTGCATTGTTTAAATAAAAAATCTGTGACATTTGGTTATGGTAGCCCAAGCAGACTAATAAAATCAGAGTTCAAACATGCAAATCTGAACAATATATTGTTTAGGGATATATGTGGTGTTAGGTCTGTGAGCTGGTGCTGTGGGAAAGATGCAAAGAATGGCACAAAGAATTTCAGAAAAAATTTATTTAGGAAGTAGATCAGAGAAAAAGGGTGGATCTACCTCTCCAAGATTAGAGAGGGGGCTAGATACTTAAGGAATCTTTGACTGTGAATGCTTGAAGTTGAAAGATTTTAAAACTTCCCTCTTATTGGAGGCAGGGAAGCACAGGACCTGTTGCCATGGTGATGGGTTGGTGGTCTGTGTCACATCAGGGTTGACTACAATAGATTAGGTCAGTTTGGTTCTTTATGGCTGGAAGACAAATACTTTGGATAAAAGTATAACTAATACAAAACATACTTGAGGGACTTACAAGACAATTATCAGTAACTACTTTGGGAAACTGATTTTGTTTCTTGTTTAATGATTATAAGATGTATTGAAGTAAGCTGCTGAAACAGCATGACAAAGCTAAGTCATATGAAAATGGTTGCCACTCTGACTAAAGTTCCTCCATTTTGGCTTTCCACCCCTTCATGTGATAAAATTATAAAGAGATGCAAAAAAAATTTCTACTCATTTCTGGATAGAAGGTATAGTTGAAGGATAAGATAGATGAAAGAGATTGTGAAAGACTCACTCTTTCTTAAGATGAAAGAGATTGTGAAAGACTCACTCTTAATGGACATAGAGCAGTTCATCTCATCATTATTGTTTTACAATAAATATATTACGAATATTATTTTGCACCTATGTAACATGTAACACAACCATGCAAATGATAAACTCAATATAACTATTGGAAATGGGAAATATATATTTATTCCTAGTAGATTCTTAAGTTAAATTCAATCCCAAATTAAAACTGAGCAGATGCTTGTCAGACAAGAAAAATTATGAAAAATCATAAATATCATGAAAAATAAACAGATAATAGCACTAGGTGAAGTAAGGGCAGGAGATTGAGCATTCCTTGACCCACATAAAGACAGAAACCACCAAGCCTGACTCGGTGGTTTAGACTGTTATCCTGCACTTTGGGAGGCTGAGGTGAGTGGATTGCCTGAACCCACGGGTTCGAGACCCACCTGGGCAACTTGGCAAGACCTCATCTCTACAATAAATCAAAAAAATTAGCCAGGCGTGGTAGTGCGCATCTGTAGTTCCAGTTACTTGGAAAGCTGAGGTGGAAGGATCACCGAGCCCAGCAGGTCGAGGCTGCAGTGGCCAGAAGCAGTCACTGCACTCCAGTCTGGGCGACAGAGTGAGACTCCAATTAAAAAAAAAAAAGTAACCATCTAATTAAGCACTAACAACAAACACATATGAGCTGAAGACGCATACGAGAACCCTGGGAATAGACACTGTACCCAGCACAATGCTGTGCTGACAGCTGGTGAGTGAAGAAACAGGGAGCCCAAGTAAGTGCCCCACACATGGCAAATGCTCAATCTGTTTTGGCTCATATTATCGCTACAGTAGAAGTGCATCAAAATTCTGATCATGGAGTATGAAAGGTAAACCCTCTAAAATATTAAAAACTTATTTTCAAAAATCTATTAAAAGCTAAATCTAGGAAAATATATACATCTCTAGTAATTAGAATAATACATGAACATTTCACTGTTAATATGGTGATCTGGAAAAATGAAAAATACACTATAACACCCAAGATGGCAAGAAGGTGGGAAATAAACACTGGAATATAAATTATTACACCTCCTTGGGTATGTCTATATATATATATATGTATGTATATATGGATCTCATGCTGGAGTGCAGTGTAATGATCACAGCTCACTGCATCCTTAACTGCCCAGGCTCAAATAATTTCCCCCCTCTGTCTCCTGAGTTACTGGGTTTATAGGTACATGCCACCATGCCTGGAAGTGTTTTTAAATTTGTTTATTTTTGTAGTGATAAAGTCTCACTATGTTTCCCAAGCTGTACTAGAACTCTCAGGCTCAAACAATCTTCCAACCTGGGTCTCCCAAGGTGCTAGGATTACAGGCATGAGCCACCACACCTGGTCTGATTAAATCATTTTTAAAATAGCTCAAAATGTTTGCTAATCTGGTTGCAATAAAATTATGTCCTTTCCATGTATCTATTTTACTTATAGGAAAGTAATCACAAAATGCACCAAGTAATATAAAATACAATTTGAACAAATGGTGAAATATTTACTTGCATAAAGATGATAAATCAACATTTTAGCAACGAGTAGGTAGATTATATGTGTGTTTTATTATTCCTATTATTTGTATACTTTTTTTCCTTCTAGAAGATGCACAGGTAAATATCAGCAGAAAAGGCAGCACAGGATCCTTAGATGTCAGAAGCAGTGATGGGTAAATATACAATGTCAGCCACTTTTTACCATGCAGGGGTCGTTGTGCATTCCTGCCAGCATCTGTGCCAGCAGTGATGTGTCCTTTGTTTTCTTCCTGTGTCTAGTACACAGCCTGTGCTCACTCAGCTAACCCCATCATCTGGAAGTCATAGTCAACTCCTCCTGCACTGGGTTTAGCAGCAGAGTTGGATGGACAGTGTTGTCTGACCTCACCAGCTCCCATGGGAAGCCCAGACAGTGATATCTGCTGATTTCCAAATACCAGTGTCCCCATGAGAGTTCTTCCTACAGGTCTGACTAACTTTCCTTCTGCAATTCTTTGGGTTCCTTTTTGAGGCTGAGGGTGAATATAACAGTTTAGAATGTGAAAGGAGTCCAGAGCTAACCCAGGACACCTGCCCCCAGAGAAATGAGGCACAAACTTCCCAACTAATCCCAGGTCTAAACCATAGACCTCCTTCTTCATCTCCTGTGACCAACACTAGACTCAGGGAAAATCCTGCCGTCATTTCTCCCTCCAGAAGCAAGAATATGAGGCCCTTCACTGAATCTGTGACCCTCCAAATAATCACTCTTTAATTTTTGTGACTGTGTTCCAATAAAACTTTATTTACAAAAAGAGGTTTCCCTCCATGCTTCTGCTCATAATTTATAAAATTTTGGTTTATACAATTTATTTTTTCTTATTTTATAATATAAAAATGTATATATGTAGTATGAATAAATACACATGATTTATAGAGAGGCTTCAAGTTCATTATAAAAATTCTATGGATTATAAAAATAAATAGGTTACCTAAATTCCCACCGCCTTAAGATAGTCACAGCTAATAGTCTCCCAAACATAACTGCAGATATACTTATAAAAAGATTCATATTATGTAATCTTTTTAACACATGATTGGAAAATTCTTGTGGTTCTTGAACCTACTACTTATACTGAAAAATGCATTCGAGGATCTTTCATATTAATATATTTACACCTGCATATTTTACAGGATGCTGTATTTATTTATTTTATTTTATTTAATTTTTGAGTTGGAGTCTCCCTCCATTGCCCAGGTTGGAGTGCAGTGGCATGCTTCTGGCCATCTTAGCCTTGACCTGCTGGGCCCTGGCAATCCTTCCACCTCAGCCTTCCAAGTAGCCAGAACTACAGGCACATGCTATCATGCCCGGCTAATTTTTGATTTATTGTTGAGACGAGGTTTCACCAGGTTGCCCAGGCAGGTCTTGAACCTGTGGGCTCAGGCAATCCACTCACCTTGGCCTCCCAAAGTGCTGGAATTACAGGCTGAGCCACCAAGCTCAGCCTATTTGTTAGTTTATTTTTATTGAGAGTCGTGGAGTGTATTTGAGGATTTGCTGCATAAGTATATTGTGTGAAGTTAGGTTTGAGTACCTAGTGATCTGTCTCCCCCCAGTAGTGGACATGGTACCCAATTGCTGTTTGTGTATCTTTTGTACCCCCTCCTTAACAGTGCCCAGCATCTATTGTTTTCACCTTTGTGACTGTGTGTTCAATATTTAGAGCCTACTTATGAGGAAGAACCTGTGATATTCAATTACTATTATTTCTGTGATAGATCACTTAGAATGGTGATCTACAGCTGCATCCATCATACTACAAGGGACATTTTTGTAATGATTACATAATGTATATACACCACATGTTCTTTATCAAGCCCACTTTTATGAGCATCTGGGTTGGTTTCATGTTTTTGTTATTGTGAACAGTGCTGCAATAAATATACACGTGGAGGTGTCTTTGTGGAAGAGAAATTTATGTTCCTCTGAGTACGTTGCCAGTAGTGAGATTGCTGGGTTCAATGATATCTGAATTGTTAGTTTTTTTGGAAATCTCTATATTGCTTTACACAAAGATTATATTCCCACCATCAGTGGGAAGCATTAACTTGTCTCCAAAGTCTCACCAATACCTGTTGTTTTTTGACTTTTTTTTTTTTGAGTTGGAGTCTCACTCTGTCACCTAGACTAGAGTTCAGTGGCCACTCCCGGCCACTGCAGCCTCGACCTGGTGGGCTCCGGCAATCCTTCCACCTTAACCTTCCGAGTAGCCAGAATTACAGGCATGTGCTACCACGCCCGACTGATTTTTTGATTTATTGTAGAGATGAGGTCTCGCTGCCCAGGCGGGTCTCAAACCCGCGGGCTCAGGCAATCACTCACCTCAGCCTCCCAAGGGTGCGGGATTACAGGCTGAGCCACCAAGCCTGGCTGTTTTTTGACTTTTTAATGACAGTCATCCTGACCAGTGTAAGATGTTATCTCATTGTAGTGCTGATGTACATGTATTTGATGATTAGTGAAACTGAGCATTTTTGATGTTTGTTAGTTGCTTGTTTGTCTTTTTTTATTGAGAAGTGTCTGTTCACACCTTTTGCTTACTTTTTAATGGGGTTATTTTTTCCCCTGTCAATTTGTCAGAATTCCTTGTAGATCCTGGATGTTAGGAATTTTTTGGATTCATAGCTTGTGGATATTTTCCCCCATTCTATGGGTTGTCTCTTTACCCTCTTGATGGTCTCCTTTGCAAAAATTTTGTGAAAAAATTATTTTCCTTTGTAAAAACGTTTTAAATTCGATAGGGTTCTATCTGTCAATTTTAAATTCTGCTGCATTTGCTTTTAAGGATTTGGCCATGAAGTCATTGCCTAGGACAATGTCCAGGATGGTGTTCCCTATGTTTACTGCTAAGATTCTTATCTGATCAATTTTGAGTTAATTTTTCTATATGGTGATATGTAGGGATACAGTTTTATTGTTCTACATGTGGTTAGCCTGTGTTTTCAGCACCATTCACTATATATGATTTCCTTTCCCCAATGTTTGTTTTTGTAGACTTTGTCAAAGATGAATTGGTTGAGGCTCTTTGGTTTCATTTCCACATTCTCTATTAGTTCTATCAGTCTATGTGCCTATTTTGTACCAGTACCATGCAGTATTCTTTACTTTGGCCTTGTAGTAAAGTTTAAGTTTGGCAGTTTTTTTCTTTCAGCTGATGGTTGCTTTCTCTCTTCAGGTTCTTTATTGCTTCCACATGAATTTCAGTATTGTCTTTTCTAAGTCTGTGAGAAATGATGATGTTTATTTGATATGGATTGCACTAAAATTGTAGACTGAGTTGAGTAGAGTGAACATCTTAACAATACTGATTCTTCCAATACCTAAGCATGAGATGTTCTTCAATTTGTGTCAACTTTGATTTATTTAAACAGTATTTCATAAATGTCATTGTAAAAATATTTCACCTCTTCAATTAGAAGAATGTCAATAGGTCTAATATTTTTTTGTGTGGCTATTGTGAATGGGATTGCATTTTTATTTGGAGCTCAGTCTGTACGTTATTGGTGTGTAGAAATGCAGTTAATTTTTACACATTGATTTTCTGTACTGAGACTTTATGGAATTTATCAGTGCAAGGAATTTTTGACAGACTTGCTAGAGCTTTCTGTGTATAGAATCCTATTATCTGTGAATAGAGATAATTTACTTTCCTCTTTTTCTGTGATGATGTCCTTAATTTGTTTCTTTTACCTGATTTATCTTGCTAGGACTTCCAGTGCTATGCTAAATGGGAACAGTGAGAATGAAGAATGAGAATTGTCTTGTTCTAGTTCTTAGGGGAAATGCTTCCAGCTCCCGCCCATTAAGTATGATGTTGGCTCCACGTTTGTCATAGATGGCTCTTATTATTGTGAAAAATGTTCCTTCAGTGTCTAGGTTTTGAGGGTTTTTATCAAGACGGAATGTTTGATTTTCATCAAATACTTTTTCTGCATCTATTGAAATAACCATGAGGTTCTTGTTTTTACACTTGTTTGTGTGGTGGATTAAATGTATTGATTTGCATATGTCAAACTAGTCAACCTGGTCATAATGAATAATATGTGTAATGAGATGTTGGATTCAAATTACTAGAATTTTGTTAAGAATTTTTGCATCTCATCAGGGAAGTTGTCCCGTGGTTTCCTCTTCTTGTTGAATCTTTCCCATTTGAGAGATACAAAAATGATATTGGCTTCAGAAGATGTGCTAGGGAGAATTCTCAATTGCTTAATATACTTTCAATAATATTGACATACACGCTTCCATGTATATCTTGTAGAACTCAGGTGAGAAAACATCTGGCCCTTAGCTTTTTATTGGGGGGGGAGGGATACTTTTTCTGAGTCAGTTTCTTGAATTGCAATGTTTGTATAATGTTTCATTTTCTTCCCATTTCAATCTTGAGAGGTTACGTGTTGCCAGGGATTTCTCTAGATTTTCTAGTTTATTCACATACAGATGTCCATGGTTTTCTCTGCTAATCTTTTATATTACTTCAAGATCTGTTGTAACATTGCTTCTTTTCCTTCTGATTGCATTCTCTCTCTCTCTCTCTCTCTCTCTGTCTACCCCAACTCTTTCCAGGGGTCTGTTAATCTTATTAATTTTTTCAAAGAAAGCTTATAATTTTGTTCAGTCTTTCTATGATTTTGTCTGTATTTCATTTAGCTATGCATTTATTTTGATGGCTTTCATTCTGCTGATTTGGGGATTGAATACTCTTGTCTTTCTGACTTTCTGAGGTGTTATGTTCAACTGTTTACTTGGCATCTCTGTATGTTCTTGATATGTGCATGCAATGCTATAAACTTCCCTCTCAGCATGAATTTTAGAGTATCCCAAAGGTTTTGGAATATTATGTCTTTGCTTTATTTTGTTTCTGGAGATCTTTTTATTTCTGTCTTGATTTCTTTGTTATCACAAAAGTCATTTAGAAATATGTTATGTAGTTTCCTTGATTTGTGTGTTTTGGGTGTTTCCTGATGGTGATGATGTTTATTTCTGTTTTGCTGTGGTCTAAGAAGATGCTTGCTATGATTTTGAACTTTTGAAATTTGTTCACATTTGATTTATGTCTAATAATATTAATAATCTTGATGCATGTTCCATGTGCTGATGGAAATAATGTATGTGATGTTGTTGTTGAATGAAGTGTTCTGTAGATATCTTTTACAACTAATTGGTTGAGTGTTGCATTAAGTTTCTGGATTTCTTCATTAGTATTTTGCCTAGATGATCTGTTTAGGGCTGTTCCCAAGGAATTAAAATCTCTGTCTATAATTGTATACCTGTCTATGTCCTCTCCTAGATAAGTTAGCAATTGTTTGATAAATGTGAGTGCTCCTTTGCTGGGTGCATATACATTCAAGATGGATATTATCACTGGTAGATTGTTCTATTTATCATTGGAGAGATGTTCACTGTTCTTTTATTGCTTTAATGATAGTTTCATCTAATACAAGAATAGCTACTCTTGCCTTCTCCTTCCCCCCAAAAATATTATTCCAGCTCTTTACCTGGAGCCTTCAGATGTCATTTGTTGAGATTGATTTCCTGTAGTCAGAAGAATGATCATACTTTTATATCCAATTTTCCAGTCTGTGCCTCTTTCAGTACACATTTAGTTCATTCAAGTTTAAGTTAATTATTGACATGTCAAGGTTTGTTTCTGAGATATTGCTATTAAGAGGTTGATTTGTGTTCTAGGCGTTGTGGTTGATTTATTTGGTTGGTAAACTCTGTGTTTATCTATGCTTAATATATTTAATATTTCACACTTAAGTGTGATTCGATTCAATGTGAGTTAATTTCTCTATTTGGTGATAGGTAGGAGTCCCATTTTATTGTTCTACATGTGGTTATCTAGTTTTTCCAGCACTATTCACAATATGTGATTTTTTTCCCCAGTGTTTGTTTTTGTTCACTTTGTCAAACACAAATTGGTTTAGTGTCTATGGTTTCACTACCACCTTCTCTGTTACATTCTATTGGTCTATATGTGTACCAGTACCATGCTGCATTATTTAATTTAGTCTTGTAGTAAATTTAAAATTTGAGAGTACAATGACTCCAGCTTTGTTCTTTTTGCTGAGAGTTGCTTCCTTTAATCAGGCTCTTTATTGCTTCCATATGAATTTCTGTATTGTCTTTTCTAGGTCTGTGAGAAACTATGCTGGTTATTTGTTAGGGATTGCACAGAATCTGTTGATTACCTTGAGTGGAATGGACATCTTAACAATATTGATTCTTCCAATGTCTAAGTATGGGGTGTTCTTCAATTTGTGTCATTTTTTATTTATTTGAGCAGTGTTTTGTAGGTATCATTGTAAAAATCTTTTACCTCTTTGGTGAAATGAGTGTCTAGGTGTCTTATTTTTTGTGTGGCTATTGTGAACAGGAGTGTGTTTTTACTTGGTTCTCAGCCTGTCTGTTACTGGTGAGTAGAAGTGCAGCTAATTTTACATGTTGATTTTATATCCTGAGACTTTGTGGAATTTATCATTGCAAAAAATTTTTTGACACACCTGCTAGAGCTTTCTAGGTGTAGAATCCTATCATCTGTGAAGAGAGATAATTTACTTTTCTCTTTTTGTTTTCAGATACCCTTAATTTCTTTCTTTTGCCTAATTTATCTGTCTAGGACTTCAAGTATTATATTAAATAGGAAGAATGAAAATAGGCATCGTTTTCTTGTTCCAGTTCTTAGAGGGGAACACTTCCAGCTCCTACACATTAAGCATGATGTTGGCTGCAAGTTTTTCATAGATGGCTCTTATTATTTTGAGAAAAGTTCCTTTGATGTCTAGGTTTTTGAGGGTTTTTTTTTTTAAATCAAGAAGGGAGGTTTGATTTTTATCAAATGCTTTTTCTTCATCTATTAAGATAATCTTGAAGTTCATGTTTTACACCTGTTTGGTGGATTACATTTATTGATTTTCATATGTTAAACCAGCCAACCTGGTCATAATGACGATCCTTGTAAAGTATTTTTAGATGTAATTTGCTAGAATTTTATTGAGAATATTTTGCATCCATGTCCTTCAAGGAAATTGTTCTGTAGTTTTATTTCCTTGTTGGATCTTTGCCATTAGCTTCAGATAATGAGCTAGGGATAATTTTTTTAATTCTCAATTACTTGAAATATTTTCAATAGTATTGACTCCACTCTTTCTTGTATGTCTTGTAGAATTCAACTGAAAAAATGATCTAGCTCTGGGATTTTTTAAGGTTTCTTTTCTTTTGTTTTTTGAGTTGGAGTCTCACTCTGTCGCCCAGACTGGAGTGCAGTGGCCGCTCCTGGCCACCGCAGCCTTGACCTGCTGGGCTCCGGTGATCCTTCCACCTCAGCCTTCCAAGTAGCTGGAATTACAGGCATGCGCTACCACGCCCAGCTGATTTTTTGATTTATTGTAAAGATGAGGTCTCGTTGCCCAGGCGGATCTCTAACGTGCGGGCTCAGGCAATCCACTCACCTCAGCCTTCCAAAAGCGTGGGATTACAGGCTGAGCCACCGAGCCCGGCTAAGGCTTCTTTTTACTAAGTCTATTTCTTGGATGGTTGTTTGTTTAAAGTTTAGTTTTCTTCCTGTTTCAATCTTGAAAGATTATGTGTTGCCAGACATTTCTCTATTTCCTCTAGATTTTCTATTTTATTCACATACAGATGTTATTAACAATCTCTGGTAATTTTTTGTTTTACTTCAGGGTCTGTCATAACATTGACTTTTTGTTTCTAATTGTGTTTAATTTCTTTCTCTCGTCTATCTTCCCAGAGGTCTGTTAATATTATTAATTTCTTCAAAGAAGTGTTTTATTTTGTTGATCCTTAATAAGGTTTTGTCTCTATTTCATGTAGCTGTGCATTTACTTTGATGACTTTCCTTGTTCTGCTGATTTGGGGATTGGATGAGCATGTCTTTCTGGTTTCTTGTGGAACAATATTAGATGGCTTACTTGATATCTATTTGCTTGATATGTATGTGCAATGGTATAAACTTTCCTCTCAGCACAAATTTCATGGTATCTCAAAGGTTTTGGAATATTTTGTCTTTGCTTTACTTAGTTTCTAGGAATCTTTTCATTTCTGTCTTGATTTCTTTGCCAACCCAAAAGTAATTCAGAAATATGTTGCCTAGTTTCTGTATATTCTTGTGCTTCCTGATGGTGATGACAATTACTTTTATTTTGCTGTGGTCTGAGAAGATGCCTGGTATGATTTTGAACTTTTGAAATTTGTTCACACTTGTTTTATATCTGATTATGTGAAATCTTGAAGTGTACTCCATGAGCTGATGGAAAAAAAGTGTGTTCTGTGGTTGTTGAATAAAGTGTTTTGTAGATGTCTAATAAGTCTGATTGGTTGGATATTGAGATAATTTTTTAGTATTTTGCCTAGTTAACCTATCTCAGGCTGTTATCCGTTTATTAAAATCTCTGAATATGTGTACACTTGTCAATGTCCTCTTCTAGTTTAATTGACAATTATTTTATATATCTGGGTGTTCTTATATTGGGTGTATATACATTCAAAATTGATATTTCTTGCTGGTAGACTGTTCTATTTATTATTTTGTAGTGCCTTCACTGTTATTTTTAACTTTTATTGGCTTAAAATTCAATTCACATGATATAATAATAGCTATTCCAGGTTTTTTGCTTTTTATTTTCCTGTAGGATTTTATTCCAGCCCATTGCCTGGAGCTTTTGGATGTCATTTGCTGTCATATTTATTTCCTATAGACAGAAGAATGATGGGTCATGCTTTTATATAAAATTTGCCGATCTAAGCCTTTTCAGGGTCGCATTTAGTTCATTCAAATTTATTATTGATATGTTGAGGTTTGTTCCTGTCATATTACTATTAAGAGGTTTATTTGCATTCTAGGCTTTGTAGTTAATTTGTCTGGTTGGTAAACTCTCTGCTTACCTATACTTTTGCAATGGGTGGATACTTCTTTCATTTCTGTGCTTATAACTTTCTTAAGAATCTTCTGAAGGGCGGTCTGGGGTTTGAATATTATCTTAGAGATTGTGTGCTTTGGGAGGATTTTAATTCACCTTCATTGGTGATGCTTAGTGAGGTACAAAATTCTTGGCTAGAATTGCTTTTCCATAGAAATGTTAAAGATATGACTTCAGTCTCTTCTGGTTTGTAAGCTTTCTGCTGAGAGGCCTACTGTTATTCTAATGGGTCTTCCTTGGTAGATGGTCACGCCATCTTTTCAGATACCTTTAGTAGTTTTTTTAATACCTTGGTGTGTCAGATTATTATGTGCTTTGGGGATGGTATCCTTGTGTAATGCCTCACAGTAGTCCTCTGAATCTCTTGTGTCTGCATGGTTGCAAGATAGAGAAAGTTTGATTTGATGACCTTTTGGAAGGCTTGTTCTAAGATGTTAGCAGCTTCCTGTTCTCTCCCAGGTTTGACAATCAGTCATAGATTTCATCTCTTAACCTAACCCTGAACATTTTGCATGCTTTATTCTTTTTTCTGGTCTTTTTTATATGTTTCTGTCAGACCGGGTTAGTTCATTAATTACATCCACAAGCTCTGAGTTTATCTCCTCTGCCTAAGCTGTTAAGACTTACTAGTGTATTTGGTAATTACAGAAGATGATTGGCCAGAGATGAGTGAGTTTATTTATAGACTCTTGATTTTGGACATTCTTAATTATATTCCATTGATCTGTATATCTGTTATCTACCAATGTACACTATTTTTTCTTTTGTAGCTTTCTGGCAAGTTTGAAGCCAAAGGCATTCTATTTTTTGACTATGTTCTTTTTTAAGAATTGTGTTGGCTATGAAAATGTCCACCTACATGATGGTTTATAGAAGAAAAATACAAATCAGGCTTAATTATCATAGATCAACCTTGAAACAATCCAAATGTTTATCAGAAACTAAATACGTTTTAAAAGAAGATGAATCTTTTATTACATACACAACAATAAAAAATAAATTGCTAATATATGCAAATATAAATATTAAAACTATTATGTTGCACCTGTATGTTTCTATAGAGATGATATTTTATAAAAGTGAAATCTAATCTATAGTTACAAAAAGCAGATCACTGGCTACTTTGAACTGGGTTAGAGGATGTTAACTGAAAATTGACATGAAAGAAGTTTAGGAGTTATGAAATCCTTTTGTATTGACCTTTATTGTGAGATACATATCATAGCACAAGCTAATGTGGATTTTCTAAAACATCCAGCCTCCTATCAATGGTTTAGTGAGGTACACAAGGTCTAGTTTGCAGACAGAGGAGTCTAAACTTGACCTTATTAACTTTGTAGAGAATGTTTTTTGTCATTAACACCATCCTCATTTTATATTGATAGAGTTTCCCAGACCAAGGGCCATAACATTCATTCAGAGTTGGGTAAAAACTTGCACAAGACCAGGCCAACCACTGTGTGCAGGGATATATCTCAATATGTGGGACAGGACAAGGAAGTCCTTGATAGAGTTTATAATTGTGTGATAAGGTATTTGGATGCCATAACACAAAATTATAGATTAGGTTTCCATATCTACATCTAGGAAATGCAATATGGGTCTCTGAAATCATTCACTGTTCTCTCCTACAGAGGCTACTGGGTTCAGAGTTCCTTCCACCAGATAAATCACAGAGAGATGTGCAGAAACCCTGAGTTACTTCTTCATCAAGAAGGCTTCTGCTTGCCTTCTATTCCTGTGAGAAAGAGGCAGTTCCACCTAAGTGGGAGGACACTACTCCATACCTTAAAGGACACTTGTGTCAGAGTAGGGCCAACAGGCCCCACTTGGAAACTTGCCAATTCTGCTAAGACACACAGGCTAAGGAGGAGCCTGCTGGATGTCCTGGACAGCCAAGGATACTTGAACTTGTGCTGGAGAAAAGGAAAAGCCTCTGAACTATAAGATTTTTCCCTGAGCCGGGCTCAGTGGCTCAGCCTGTAATCCCGCAGCTTGGGAGGCTGAGGTGAGTGGATTGCCTGAACCCGTGAGTTTGAGACCCACCTGGGCAACTGGGTGAGACCTCATCTCTACAATAAATCAAAAATTAGCTGGGTGTGGTAGCATGTGCCTGTAGTTCCAGCTACTTGGCAGGCTGAGGTGGAAGGATTGCTGGAGCCCAGCAGGTCGATGGTGCAGTGGCCAGGAGTGTGCCACTGCACTCCATTCTAGGTGACAGAGTGAGACTCCAACTCAAAAAAAATAAAAACTAAAAAAAATAATAATAAAAAGATCTTTTCCCACCTTTTCTATATTGTTGAGGATTTATGTCAGATAAATTTTCATGAAGGAAGTGAGACTGGAGCTTAGTTTGAAAGAGCAGACATTTTTTTCTCTTGGAGCAGAAGTAGTAATATTCTAGGGAGCTTTGTGTATACAGGGAAAAGTGAAGAAAACCGCCTGCCTGCAATGGAGGGTATATTGGAAAGAACAGTGAGAAATAAGGTTGGAGAGAAGGTGAGTTAGATGCTTAATCATAGTCAATCAAAATTGAACACTTAATATATAACTAGCAACAGGAGAGTTTGCAACTGTACTCTCCCTAACTATGGACTGATGATGGGTAGACAGACAGCCTGATAGGTAGGTAGATGAATAGATGTATTTCAGATGTTGTCTTGGTTGTTGGAAAGGGAAGATTTTTAAGGTTTCAATTTGCCATAACTTAGAAAGCTTTTTCAAATAGTGACATTAAAAGAAAACCACTAAACTATGAGTTCCTACATGAAAACCAAATGTAAACCAGATATTATCTTTTTCAACACCATCAGCAGTTTCTTCTTGATTTTTCTCTTCTGCATCTAAATCAATACATTCCTCAGGCAATACCGCTGACCAGGTACCATACACATTACTGAGGGGGCAAATATTTATAATTTTGATTATTGTATGGTTTTAAAAAATCTAACTTAACAGGAGAATATAGATCACAATGAAAAGGTCTCCTACCCCATCATTCACCAAAACACAGTACCCACTTAAAATTGCTTCTGTTTTAAATTCTTCTGGTTGTTTTTCAGAATTCCAAGTGATATGCTTAAAATATCTACCTCTGGATTTATAATTTCAGAAAAGTGAAAGATTTAGCTAACCTACACTGTACACCACTTCACTCATTTTCCTTATCATCCAACTGTTACATCATTATCTCTTTCAGTTTGCCTAGTGGTTACTTTTATAACTTTAAAAAATATCTTCTTAGGTTTTATTTCTGAATCCATCATGCATAGATAATATCTATGCATTATTCTTGCATACCAATTGCAATTAATACCATTATGCATCCCTTTTCCTAACCCACCTTCAACTTCCATCAGCTGTACCAGTATTTTAAACTTTTAAGTTTCACAGAATTGTAATTGCTTTCTGCAAATATAATTAAGATTTCAATGCTTAGTTTGTGTGGTGTTTTACAAATTTGAAAATAAATGGTATTTATGCTACCATGTACTTTATTTGTTGCCACAGATCCAAGACATGTTATTTGACACAATAAAGAAAAACCAGTCCTAAGGAAACTGCTCCAAGTATTGATGGGTTTTTACACTTATAATCCATCATATTCTCACAATCATGTCTCATTTTAATTTGGTCCATGACTTTCCTGTACAGATTTGCTAAGATTTTTAATTGACATCTTATTTTCTTGACATAACAAATACATACTTTCACCTCATCACTAAGATTTCTAACCATAGCTTCACAAGCTCTTACTCATATCATTTCTTATATTAAATCTACTCCCTTTGTTAAAATTCTTTTTTTGGCACTTCTAAAGTTTCTGTTTAATGTGGACCAAGTACTTTCTAGTCTTGCTAAAAACCTATCATACTGGGTTATCTTATTTCTGAACTGTTAGGCTAGGTACACAACATTTTCCATGACTTTTTCTGAAATAACTACTGATATTTATTAACCCATTTTGAAAGTTCAAACCTTGCAGTATGCTAGTGAAACATATACATAAGTTAGGGAAATGGTCTCACTAGTCCTACAGACAAAAAGTTAAAAAAAAATTATTGTTATTTATGTTGAAAGAAAAGAGTTTAACATTCATATTTATTTCTTTGAAAGCTATTATATGTTTTCTAGTATTCTCTCAATAAATTCTCAATATCAGCATGAATATTTAATTATCAGTTCTGATGATATGTCTTTGGTAAAATAATTGGAACTACCCTGTGCTTCAGCTCAGCTACACATAATCTACTGGTCACTCCTCAAGGAAATATGTAAGTAAGCATTGCTTCAAAAACTGAGTCACAGATGCAAAAAACATAAAAGTTATACATGTTAATAAATTCAAATAATAGTAGTATATAAGCAGTATTTACATTTTGAGAATGACTAATATTTGTGGGATTCCCACAGTGTCCTGCCTGCTCCTTGAGATAACCTCTTCTTGAAAATTTTAGGTGTGCATGTTTTAAGATTTTTCTATACTTAGACAAACATTTACATCCCTACATGTATTTTATTTCAGAAAGTGCTAATTATATATTCTATACAGTACTCTACTAGTTATTATTCTCCATATATTTTTTCACTTGACAATATCATGAACAAATTTCAAAGCAAATAATAGAACCACCTTCTGTTTTTAACCAGCTACACAATAGTCAGTGCACTATTATTGTGTACTCTTTACCTTCATGATAAAATTTGAATCTTTTCAATTTTTGTCTATTTGGTTTTGTTTTGAAAACTTTTGCAGATGAAATACTTATATATTTTTATACTTGCACAACTATTTCTACATGATAAGGGCTTAACATAAGGTATGCGAATTTTAAAATTGATAAATACCTCCCAATAGCCCTCCTGCACAAATTATAAATTTATGACTTCAACAACAATTCTGGCCTCTGGGCATTCTTTTCACTTCCTTCTCACCCAAACTAGGCACAGCCCAGAGACAGGTTTAAAGTCTTTTCCATTTTCATAGGCAACACTAATTATTTTCTTCCTGTTTCCAATTACTGTGGTGTAGATTTACCTTCTGACTACTTCATGAAGTCTTTAAAGTATGACATCAATTTCCTAACCCCTACTCTATATGAAATTCTACTCACCCCAAACTGGCACAGCCCAGATGACAGCTCTGCTGTGAAGTCTTTTCCAATCTCCTAGGCAACACTAATTATTTTCTTCCTGGTATCCAATTACTGTGGTGTAGATTTACCTTCTGACTACTTCATGAAGTCTTTAAAGTATGACATCAATTTCCTAACCCCTTGCTTCCTAACTCACTGGGGCTTTACATATACTAGGTGCAAATTTTTGTTTAGATGAATGACTGAATGATAATGTCTTAGGTCACTCCAGTGGTGCAATAAGTACATTACTGTAACCTGTAGAGAAGCAGTAGCATTAGAAGGCAAAGAAACCTTATTTTAAAAGGAGCATATTATGTATGACCTATCATTACTCACATATACATCAGGAATGGGATTTTTTTAAGAGGGAAATTCCTAGGACGGCCAGCATGGACTCAAAAAAGAGAATGATGGCAAAGTACAGATCTTCCACTCCACAGATACTCTTGAGACTGTCACTGGCAGTCAAATATCTCCCTGTTCCATAGGCAAACTCTGTGATTATTCGAATAAGGCCCACCACAAGTCCAATGATTTGAGCCAGAACACTCCCTACAAAAACAAGAACAAAATTGGAGTGTTTAGAAAAGATTAGAAGGTATTCAAGTAAGTCATAATTCTCCTGTCTGCTTTCTCAACTAAGGGCCAACAACTGGCTAACATTGAGCACAAGGTTACCAAAGCAGAGATGGTTACGAATGTGTATAGTAGTGGGATGTTGCTGAAATACTATCACATTGCTGGTTCACCAATTCTAGCACCCTACTGTCTTAACTGACCCAAATTAACTTTCCTTGACTTTTAATTTATAGACAGTTTCAAAATTTTGTGATTTATTTTGTAGAATAAGCAGAACAATGAATTATGTTATGCAATTTGCAGAGTTAATATTAAGTAGTTTTGAGCATTCTATTAAGCTCTTGACAATTGAAATCGTTTACTTTCTTTGAGAAGTTAATGGGATGGAAACATGCTCCCTCTTCCCCTGTTCAAGGTGTTGCACCTTTAGGAAAAAAGTGTTGAATGTAGATTAAGAATATGAGCTTTGGAAGAAGGAGGACCTGAGTCTGAATTCCAATATCCCATTTTCTAATATTAGTAACACATGGAAAGCACCTAGATCTTAACCTCTGTCCACCTGATCCTCATCTGAAAATCATAATAATAGAGCCATTACCTGAGAAAAATTGAAGAATTTAATGTACATGGCTCACAATAATTAATCAGTTATGTATATCTTAATAGCAGTTAACATATTTTGAGCATTTACAAGTTGTGGTAGACCTTTTTATAAGCATTTCACATATTTTATCTCATTTAATCCACACAGAAATTCCATGGGGTATACACTATCATTACCTTCATTTTACAGGGAGTCAAGTGATTTGCATAAGGTCACAATACTATTAAGTGGTATAACCAAAATTGGGTCTGGCTGTCTGTTTCTTAAACTTGTGTACCTCAGCACTGTACATGTATATGCATCATATTTTGTAAGAAATAGAAAGACTTTACTAAGAATGTGAACTATATTTTAATACTTAAGTAAGAATCAGGAATTGTGACTGACCTCAGCTGAAATTGAGATGGGCCATAATTTTATAAATAGGATAGAAAAAAATAACATTTTCATACCACTAGTGAAAGAAATAATTTTTCTCACTTTAGCAAGGAAAATGTTTTCCAGTTTTCACTTATCTGTTCATTGACTCTTTTATAGAAGGTAGCAAGCTGGAAGACAGTTGCAGTTGCAGGTCCAAGGTAGTGAGTAATTGATTCTGTGTAATAGATTAGTTATCCATTTGGAGATACCTGTCCAGGGGGATCCATGTGATGCTAATGACAGTCAACAGAAGAACAAATAACCTGGTAAGAAAGCAGAACGAGCCGGGCTCTGTGGCTCAGCCTGTAATCCCATGACTTTGGGAGGCTGAGGTGAATGGATTGCCTGAGCCCACGGGTTCAAGACCTGCCTGGGAAGGTGAGATCTTATCTGTACAATAAAATTAAAAAATTAGCCGGGCGTGGTAGCATGTGTCTGTAATTCTGGCTACTCGGAAGGCTGAGATGGAAGGATTGCTGGAGCCCAGCAGGTCAAGGCTGCAGTGGCCGGGAGCGGCCACTGCTCTCCAATCTGGGCAACAGAGTGAGATTCCAACTCAAAAAAAAGAAAAGAAAACAGAACGATTTAAATATTAAACAAAAACCTTATATGAACCATTTTGCTATAGTTCTTGAATTCATTCTTGTTGCCATTCATTGGTTTTCCAAACAAAATTAAGTTCCTTGACCTTACATAAACCCATGCCATACTTAATGGTCCTCTATTAATAAAATGCTGATAAAGCAATAGCTTGACTACAATTAATCATAATAGCTTCATCTCTGAGATTAAAATCTATAAACAACTCAAACATCAGTAATTGATTAATCATTATCTAATACAATGTATGTAATCTGCCAACTGGAAATAAACATCACACTATTTCTATAAATTAGTAATCATTTGTATGATAAAGAAAGTACACCTCATCAAGAAGAGTACCCGCATAGTGAACATTTGTATAGCTAACCCTGAATGGAACCCCACATCTTTAAAATAAAAAAATACAAACAAACAAAACACAAAAAATAAAGCAGACTTCCATTTTTTTGTCTTTTACCTAGTTTTTGGGAAACTGTCAGTTTGCATAGATTAGAATTAAAATAGACTCAATCCCAGAATGCTAATTTGTGCAAAAAATGCTAATTTGTGCCTTTAACTACATGAATACTCTGGCAAGTAGAAATAATTAATTAAAATATTGGTAAATAAAGACTGTTAGAGGTTCCTGGGGTTCCGGAAGCATGATTTATTCACCTTTCTAAACACAGTGTTCTCTGAGTTGTGTGAATAAGGAACAAACATAATTTAATAGACGGTGCATAAAAAGTCATCATGTCTCTTTGTCTACATGAAACAGAGAAGCATTGATGGGGTTAAGGGAGAAACAAACATTTGGGTGAGAAACTAAAGCACAAATGTCTCAATTAAATTTAAAAAATCTCTGCATCCTTGCAGCAACTAAATGTGATAAGCCATTGAAAATCTTAACACACTAAACATACACAGGAAAATGAAGAGGGCCCTTCCTCTCACCATATACAAAAACTAACTCAAGATGGATTAATAATTTAAATGTAAAATCTCAAACTATAAAAATTCTGGAAGACAGCATAAGAAACACTCTTCTGGACATCGACCTAGGCAATGAATTCATGACCAAGACCTCAAAAACAAGAGCAGCAAAAGACAAAATTGACAAAAGGGACCTAATAAAACTCAAGAGCTTCTACATTACATAAGAAATCATTGACTTCAACCTGTATTTCCCTGTGACCTGCAGGTCCTGGGAGATTCATAGGAAGGATGCCAGAATATTTGAAAAGCAGGAGATGGTGTAATTTGATTAGATAATCTCACCTGAGAAGAAATTCCAGAGAAGAAAGAGGAAAGGGAAAAAATGGCTGCTTCTCAGGGGCTGTTGACATTCAAGTATGTGGTCATAGAATTCTCTCCAATGGAGTGGGAATGCCTGGACCACCCTCAGTGAATATTGTACAGGAACATGATTTTAGAGAACCACAGAAACCTGGTTTTTCTGGGACTTGCTGTATCTAAGCCAGACCTGGTCAAGTGTCTGAAGCAAAGGAAAGAGCCCTGAGATGTGAAGAGACACAGCATGTTAGCCAAACCTCCACTCTGTAAATTGAGAAAAAACCAGCCTTTGGGCAAATGCCCAAAGGGTGGAAGTGTGGACTCATGCTCATCTCTCCTGCTTATTCCCTGAGGAAGAAATCAAGAGTTAGAAGTTTTCATCTGTTTGCATCATGCTGTATTGTGAAGGAATAGATATTATGCTGGCAAAATTACTAAACTTCCTCTTCCATGTAAATCTTTTTAACTTTGTGCTCACTGGGGATTCTGAAATGTCTTACCTGTTTTTTGAGTTCTCACAAAGGCATTGTGGTGAGTATTTTCTTAAGTAATGAAGGAGTCGAAACTTGTGATTTTATTACTTGCCATCATGCTTATGTCCTTAGCATGGTATAGTATTATGTTTGATTTTTAAAGGATTTTCACCTGAATCTCGTACATGAAATAAATTTTTATTTTCATTAAAAAAAGAATCCATCAACTGTGTTAACAGACAACCTACAGAATGGGAGAAAATATTTGCAAAGTATGCATCTAACAAATGCCTAATATCCAGAATCTAAAAAAACTCAAACAAATCACCAGGAGGAAAGCAAATATCTCCATTAAAAAGTGGGCAAAGGAAATAAATAGCCACTTCTCAAAGAAAAACATACAAGTGGCCAACAGACATACGAAAACACGTTCAACATCACAGATCATCTGAGAAATGCAAATCAAAACTTCAATGAGATACCATCTCACACCAGTCAGGATGGCTTTTATTAAAAAGTAAAAAAAAGAAAAGAAACAGATATTGACAAGGATGTGAACAAAAAGGAATAATACTAAACTGTTCGTGACGATGCAAGCTAGTTAAGTCTCTATGAAAATCAGTTTGGAGATTTCTCAAAGAACTAAATTAGACTGACTACTTGGTCAGCAATCCCACTACTGGGTATATACCCAAATCACTCTACTAAAAAGACACCTGCATGTGCATGTTTATTGCAGTACTATCCATAATAGCAAAAATGTGGAACAATTCTAGGTGCCCATAATTGGGGAACTCAAGAAAAATGTGTCACATATGCATGATGAGGTACTATGCAACCATAAAAAAGAACAAAATCATGTCCTTTGCAGCAATATGGATGCGGCTAGAGACTATCATCCTGAGTGAATTATCATAGAAACAGAAAATGGAATACCATACTTCTCTCCCATAAGTGGGAACAAAACACTGCATGCACATGGGCACAAGGATGGGAACAACAAACACTGGGGCACTTCTAAAGTGGAGGAGGAAAGGGGGATAAGGGCTCAATGTCCACCATCTCCACTGCCTGGGTGACAGGCTCAATGGAAGCTCAAGCCTCACTACCATGTGATATTATTATGCAACAAACCTGCACATGTATCCCCTGAATCAAGTCAGGAAAAAAAAAATGCCTTATCGGTAAAGAAAAAAAAGTCTTAGCACAGTAGCTAGAATAACTTTAGATTTAATAAATAGCCAAAACAAGGATTTAATAATTACTCTTCTCCTCATTGTTCTATCACTGGAAACCCAGGTCAAGGCTGTGACTCCCAGTTCATTCAACTACAGTCATTTTCCATCACATGCAGAATAAAATCCAGAGTCTTATTATGGCTTAAATGGTCATGCATGACCTCACCTCAGGTAACTCCCTGGCATTGTTATTGCTGTTTTTAATCACTCTTCCACTTGATCCTTGAACCAGTCTCACTCCTGGCTGACCTCAAACATGCCACATTACTTGACTGTGGTGAAATGCAACCCTCACTGTTCCTTCCCCACACTTCCAGTAGTACTCTCAAATGCTACCTCCTCAGAAGGGCTCTCTGAGCATCTATATTAAGTTGCTGTCATTCTTTCATCCTGCTTTGCCTTCCTAGCACCTCTGGCCACCTGATGTAGCATACCTTTATTAATTTCTTTTTCTACCATAAAGGCACACAGTCTATGAAGTGGTAGTGTTAAAAATATTGGCCAGGCACAGTGGCTCAAACCTGTCATCCCGGCAATTTGGGAGGTTGAGGTGTAGGGATTGCCTGACCCACAGGCTCGAGAACAGCCTGGGCAACTTGGCGAGACCTCATCTCTACAATAAATCAAAAATTAGCCAGGTGTGGTAGCATGCCTGTAGTTCTGGCTACTTGGAAGGCTGAGGCAGAATTGCCTGAACCCAATTGGTTAACAATGGGATGGTTGTGAGTGTGCCACTGCACTCCAGCTTAGACGACAGAGTGGGACTCCAACTTAAAAAAAGTATATATATATAATATATATAAATATATGCATTTATATTATATACACTGTATGTATATACACATACATATACACTGTATGTATGCATGTATATAAATATACTTTAAGCACATTTTCATTATAGAAAATATACATAAAAAACATTACTAAAAACTTGGAAAGCATAAAAGGATAAATGATGCATCTATTGCTTCACCACTTTAACCACGTTTAGAATTATTATCATCATCAACTTGATCATTTTTGGAAGAATCATCACCAATTTCTTTCACTTATGAGCTCTTCTCACATTCCTTTTCTATCAGACTACTAAATTTTAAAGACCAATAGCTAAAGGATATGCATACTCATTGCAATCTA
>NW_007261715.1:5038-5709 GCF_000164805.1 Carlito syrichta | reverse complement strand
ATATACAAAAATGTTCAAGACAAATGTCCATGAACAGTAGAGTAGATTAATTCTAATGTATTAGTACAGTGGAATATCACATTGAAAGAAAATGAATAAACTACAACTATAACAGCAACATGGTTGAATGTCAAAAACATACCATGAGCAAAATAAGCCATACATCAAAAGTACATATGGAGTTATTATATTTATAAAGGTCTGACTCTGGAAAATACTAAGCTATAAAATTAAAATTCCCAGGAGTTAGTCTGAGAAAGATGGAGTCCAAGTGGGACTTCTGGGTGTGTGTAATTTCCATTTTTTTGACTTGATACATGGTTATATGGGCTCATTTTGTGATATATCACTGAGATGTACATTTATATCTTACCTGTTTTCTGTATGTATGTTATAGTTTAATTTGTAAACATTTTACACAGTATTATGATAAAATACATTGATTTTGATGTTACGAAAATTAGGAAAAGGAAAAGGGAAACTATATCATTCTTTCTTTCTGCTTGTTTCCTGCCACTTCCCTATCTTCAAGGTCCCCAGGCTACTCAAGTTCCCCTGAGTTGACAACTCCCCAAGCAACCTCTTGGAATTAGTTTCTTCCCTGAGTCTGTCTTATTCTAATATAGCCCAATCTTTAATTAATCCAGTTGATTAACTTCTCTTTGTTAGTG
>NW_007261715.1:2194-4418 GCF_000164805.1 Carlito syrichta | reverse complement strand
AAAGGTAAGACCAATCATGGGTCTACATAGGTTTTTTTTTAAGGCCATTCTGAAAATGGGTAGGAGAGTTGAGACAACAAGGGGTGAGTACCAAGTGGTTGGTACTGTGCTTGAGTACCATGAGTTGAACAGTGCTGACTTGATTTTTAACAAAGGCTATAAGCTTGTTGATGATGTAAGGCCCAAAAATAAGTAGGAGAATTAATACAACTAAAGGGCCAACTACGGTGGAAATTAATGTAGTAAACCAGGGGATGCAGTTAAATCATGCTTTAAACCAATTGAGTTGTTGCTCTTGTTCTCTAAAATTACAACAGTAGGAAATAGAGACAATGAAATTTGTAAAATTAACTGTATCTTATTAAACCTTAAAATATTATGATTGGTCATGCTTTAACTAACATGATTCTTTGACGTTAGCATGACCTATTTTATAATAATTGAAACCTTACATTAATTGCAGTTAAAGCTGGCCTAAAAGAATGCAGCCCAGTCTAAAGTATGCACTGGGCTCTCAGGAATGTGGCCCAAACTTTGTGCTGAGCCATTTTTGACAACTTTATTATTAAAAGCTTGAAACAGCTCCCTATAAGTATATACTAATTTTACAAATATACTGTTAAATTATATAAAGAAGCTTGTACCATATAAAAGGCTCTCAAATGTGACCTGAATTTGAATTATATTTCATTTGTAAGCTGAAACCACAGTTTTATGGGAAACAGGAACAATAGGTTTTCAGAGTAAGCCATGCCTGTTACAGTTACAGAGCTTTCAGCTTAGATCAGCAGAGTTTCTTTAGGTTACTTGTGTTTCATGGTAAAAAGAGGAGGAAAATGGGGCCAATGGCTCCCAAACACGTCCTAGCGGTCTCGGGGTCTACGGCCCTCCCTGATCCCTAACGCTCAGTGGGCCTCCGTGGCCGGCTCCCAACATCTTCCCCTTTATTTATTATTTTAGTACAAAACCATGAAACTCGGTGTTAAGCTGAAAAATGTTCCTTTTCAATACTCTGGAAATAACTGGAAATAGGCACAGCAAGACAAGAATTACTGTCCTGCAAATTCTTACATTAATAAGTATAGACATTAATGACTTTTGATTCACAAACAATGAGAAGTTATTAAATATGGAGCTAGTCAATTCATAGGACCGGAACTGCTTTTTAGCAACTTATGTCCTGTATGTCTTGATGTAATTTAGTGAGGTCCATATTTAAGTCTGAATGATTTTAAATTTTAAGGATATGATTCTTTATCTTGTCCCAAGTATGGACAGACTTATTCACCTCCAAAGGAGTGAGGCAAATTCACTTAAACTCAGAGTGACATCAGAGAGCCAATTTTATTTTTAAAGTTGCAAGCTCTTGTTTTACTGCTAAAACTGTCTTCTTTAAAGTATTAACTCTACTATTTAGCTTTTGATCTACAATTTCTTGAGTAGCCAATGCAATAGAAATAACCTTAGATAACTGATTAGCAAAGGTAGCTGTATGCTTATTTGGCCAAAATTACAGTTTAACGATTTTGAAAAGAGAAAAAAAAGAAAAAAGAAAGAAAAACAACAACAACAACTAAAAAAACTTTGCTTTGTGTGTGTGTGTGTGTGTGTTGTTGCTCCAAGGCAAGACTTCCAAATTCTTTTAAGTTTGCCTGTATGCCCCTAACAAGAAGAGTTAAGATGCCTGTTTACTTTATTTAAAAGCCTGTTGTGGGGCTTTTTCCCTTAGCAGGGGCTTTTGTTCACCCCCCTTTGAGACTTCATAGAGAAGTTAAGTATTTAAATTCTCTAGACTGCTATAGGAACAGGACCACACTTAGGGCCCCCCTTTTTTTTATTTATTTTTTTTTATTTTTATTTTTTTTTACAGTCGCTGATTGGGTTCTTTCTTTTTAAATTTTTAGCAGCACTTACATCCCCTGGATGTTTTGAATTTCTTCGGGTTCAAGAAGTGTCTAGGGAAATAAGCTTATAAACTGTAATTAAAATTTATTTCAAATAGACAACACATCTTCTTATGAGCATTTATGTTTGTGGCCCCCCTTTCCTTCAGAGGCCTACCATTAAACAGTTTTATAGGTTTGACAAAGTTCATTTCAGGGATTTGGATCCTGAGTGATGAAATACCAAATACCTATATTTAGTTAATTTAGGTTTCCAAAGGATTTCTAGTGATTATTATGCTAACCTACAAATTGAAATTATACTGTTCTAGTTTATCTGA
>NW_007261715.1:0-830 GCF_000164805.1 Carlito syrichta | reverse complement strand
TTAGACCCCAGCCACATTTATATAGACCCAAGGATCTCTGAGTGATTGCATACAGAGTGCTGCAGTGGCCGTGCCCCTCCCCATTTCAGTCAACAGTCACTATCGCTGAGCTAGGTGTTTCCCCTCCCCTTCAGGAGGGGCCACACCATCTCCTTAGCAGGTTTATCTTTATCAGGCCTTTTTTTTGGGTGGCTGGAGCTTTTGCCTTTAGTGGCAACTGCCAATTTGTTTACCTTTCCTCTGGCTGGTACTCATTTTGGAGTTCTTTTTTTTTTTAGAGTGAACAGACCACGAAGATGTAAAATGATCTGTTCCTATTTATTTCTAAACAGGCAAAATGTTAAAAATTCTCATGAATTACTAAACAGCAGCCTTAGTCGTAAGATGTGGACAATTAAATGAGTATAGCCAAAAAACGCAAGCATTAGTGTTATTTAGCATTACAGTATAAAGTAGAGACTCAGCATACATTACAAGACTCACAGGCTAAGGAAGGGAGGGGGAGTGGTCCCTGGAAAGAGTTTAAGATAACCAGTAACATGTCTTATACACAACAGGCAATTTTCCATAACCTTAACAACAAAAGGCAGTAATTTTAACAGCACCAGTGGGTTAGAAGAAGACACCACTTAAATAAGAGGAGACAAGATGACATTGAAAAATATGTGCCAATCAAGTTTTTAGAAGACCATATGTCCCATTAAACAAAGCACAATAACTTAACCAGTTTTTTAACAGATTCAAAGTGAGAGACACCTGTTAGCAATTGATAGGTTGGTATACCCCCAACACAGACTATTAACTTTTTAGCTTCGAGAGTTTACAGAATT
>NW_007261714.1:2210-15404 GCF_000164805.1 Carlito syrichta | reverse complement strand
TTTTTGCCCTCCCCCTAGGTAAATACTCAAAATGCTCTAAAATGGCCACAACTCAGATGATATGGAAGAATGGGTATGCCGCCGGCTAATTCACACACAAAAATATCAAATTTGTGTTGGTGGTCTTAGCTTAGAGAAAAAAATTTTCCTAGATAATTATGAAATTCACATCAATTATCACATAGTAACTTTACGGTGTCAAGGGTTCTGGTTAAGTGAATGAGTGATTTTTTAAGACACCAAGAAATTTCATCACAACTTAAAGAACAACACAGCTAAAGCTATGTGAGACATGAATACTTAAATAGTTTATATCTCAGCTATTTTCAACTATTACTATATCAATTGCTATGCAAATGTTCCTATTTCATAGACTTGAATACAATTAAAATATTTACGTAGACACACAATAGCAAGTAGGACTAATCAGTTGGTTTAATTATGCATTGATGATTTATAAATATGTACTTTAGCTCACAATAGGCATTTGTAAATCTGAGAGTAAATTTCTATGACAGTGAATGAAATTCCAGAATCTGAAAATGCTTTCCTTGATGTGTCATCATCAACCACAAAAAGCAAGCTTGCTCAATGAATGTAGTTATAAATTAATTGAGGTAAGAACCCCCAAGAAATATTGGTTGAGAAGCATTGTTCCTGGATACGGTAGACTCTGTATTGAAATAGATGTATGTATAGTAGGTATAATGAATTATGGAGGATATTCCATTTACAGACCACATTATTATCACACTGCTTCTTCAGTTTAGTGGTATATGAGTGATTCTAATTGCAAATATTGTGTTTATATGTCTAAAATATAGGACATCTCTGCTAGGTGCCCTAAAATTGAAGATTCGAAACCTGAACATGTCAACAGCTAAGAGGGTCTTTTAAAAATCATCACCACCATCAACCTCATCATCATCATCGCCATTGTCATTGTCATCATACTTCTTTAGTGCCAGGCATAAAATTAAGAAATTTACTCTCCATAGCTCATTTAATTCTCACATAGATTCTGTAAAATAGAGGTTGTTATTTCTATTTTATAGGGGAATAAACTCAGTCTTAGAGCAGCTAAATATATGCACCTAAAGTCCAAATTAGGCTATCCATTCAGTTATTTGCTACTATAAAGTCAGAAACCATAAATGTTCTTGGTTTGGAATTGCTAAAATAACACAATGTTTGAAGCATGCAGTAAACTTTTGCTAAACTGAAGGGCAATTTAATGCGGAACATGGAGGAAATATTGAAATGTGGTTTAAACATCCTTTTACCATTCCATGACAAATCAAAAAGACTCCCATTTACCTAATTTTTGGTGCATGTACAGACCAAGGGACAATATAGAAACCTATCTATTGTCCCTGACCCTTTGTTACTATAGGAAGTACGAGATAATTGCCATGTGATTGTATCTCGTGGCCATCACGATGTCAGAACAATGCAGAAGTTGAGGTGCACATTCCAGAGCAAGATGGCCTAAATTCTTCCACATCTTGGTCGCACCGTTTGTTACCTGTGTGGGTTGGGTCAGTCCCTTAACCTGACACCCCGGTTTTCTTATTTGTAAAATGGGTATAAAACACTATTCTATTTCATAGGCCTATGGTAAAGATTAAATGAGGTGCTACATGTAACCCTCTTAGAACTCTAGGAGATATTTTTAACTCCCATTTTCTGATGTCAGCATTCAGTTCTTACAACTAACCTGTCTCTTGGAAGCAAGTACTGGGCCTTTGCTGTCTTTAAAACCATTGATTTCGATATGAAAATAAATTTTTAATGGCATATGCCTGGCACAATTGCCTTTTTGTGTGTTAGAACTCCGTTATGTCTTACTGGCATTTAAAGGACGTGGGGCTGATAAGAAAAACCTCTTGTGCTTTGGTCTGCCTGGCAGCAGTTTTACAAATATTGAAAGGGGTGTCATGTTGTATAAATATCGCTGTGATACTAATGATGCAAGTACAAAAGGGTCTTTGAATCAAATGGAAGCATCTCTTATATAGTTTGCATTGCTTTGAGGAAGGGTTTTACTTCAACCTAGTCAATGTTTGTCACCGGTTAGTATCCTGAATTTTCTTTGCAATTTTAAAAAGATCACTAAGTCAAGAATGCTTAATGTTGTTGTTCTTATGTTAGCAGTTAGCCCACCTAGATGGGTCTATGAGCAGCATTTGGTTCTAGGAGTTTCCCGAATGTACCAGAAGTTGGGCAGGATTGATTAGTAAGGGCCCAGCAGGTACTGCAATTCATATGAATGGCAACTGACACCAGTGACATCTTCAAAGAATACACATCATCAGATCCCAGAGGGAAAAGATATAGAGGATGTTGTCCAAGAAAAGAAATGTAAGCAGACAGAATGTGTCTACACAGGTATGAACCAGAAACTATGAAGTCAGTAAGTAGAAATTAGTAAGCCAAATTAGAATGTTGAGCTCCAAAGTTTGAAGGACTCTGTGAGTGAGAATTCCAAAGTGAGGGAGAAGCTTACCTATGTAGGATTCCAGTAACAAATACAGAGTTGTTAGGAAGGAAAGATCTAGAAATTGGAGACTTCCGGATAGGGTGACCAACCATTCGGGCTTGTCTGAGATTTTTCTGATTTTTGCATTGAAAGTGCTACAGCCAAGAGCAACTTCTCAACGCTAAGGAAACAGGAGTGGTTGATATACCCTATTGCTGTATATTCCTGACCCCAGGACAGATGTTTCCTGAGGAGACCTTTTTCAAACAAGAATGTGAAAGGATACAGCCAATTTGAAGGAGATGTCAGAGAATGGATCGGGAATCACAAATGCACCTTATAGCTGACACAACTGGCCATGGAGTCTTCTGAATGTCTTTTCATCTCTTGGGACTTCAATTTCCTTATCTGCAGCATGATTATTTGAAATTAGAGTAAACTTTCTTGTATTAAATCTACCTGTTTTGAAAGTAGTAGGACTTTTTCTTCAAATAAAATCCTATCTGGAAAGGACAACATAAGCCAGATAAAGTAGAGCTGCTGGGTTGAAGCCAGGTTGGGAGACATATAGCCCTGGCCACTTTACTGTCCACTCAGTTCTGCCCCAAGACAGCCTCTGAGGGATCTGTGCTGGACCTATACAGCTCTGAAAAACACAGTTTGAAAACTACCTATTGGGTGATCTCCAAATTCTCAGGGTCACAAATCCATAATGCCTTAACCACCTTCAACATTTCCCAAGAACTAAATTAACTGTCTCATTTTCAGAATCCTGTGTGAATATTTCCTCACTCCCTTCAGCACACAAACTACTCAGAACACAGTCAGGGGATCAGCTTGGTTGGTCTTTGCTCACTCTCAAAGTCAAATAATGCTTAGAAAACATGCTGCAATGGTCATCTGGGTAGTATGAATACGGGTGACTGATTTCTTGTGGTATATATCATGTGGGTTTGTCAGTGTTTCTGTATTGTCTACAATTTGAATGTATTATTTAATTGACCTTATGCCACGCGCTGGTACTTGGCAAAGCTTTGGCCTCATCTGCTGATTTTGAACTACCCCCCTCCTCCTGCTCAGAGACTCTTTTTTCTTGGTTCCTTCCTGTTGTCTTGCATCCCTACTTTCACAATTCACACGGTCAGTTTCTCCTCCATCATTTTCCACTCTTTTTTCCCCTTATTTTAATTTCCAATAAGAGTTTTCATTATTAATGTCCGTGTCCCCTGCTCCTAGGGGACTGATCCGGCCCTAAGATCCTACTCTTTCCAGTGGGTCTCCTTAGTAGCTAATTCCCTGGCCCCGGGCCTCTTTTCTCCCTGCAAATAGATTGACGTCACCAGCCTTAGGGGTTGATCCATGCCTAGCCTTATTGGCCTCAGAGGGTGCTTCCCTGCTAAGAGGAGGTTCTGATAAAGTTGAACCAAATCCTTGAATTCGATGACCATCTAATTCGTTAGACCATTTAGTCGTCCAGAGGAGAAAGACCCTCTAATTGAGCCTCAAACTTTGTCAAGGGCATATCCCTCCCTTTGCCATGTACAGTAAAGCTCTATGGATGGATATTGATGACTTTATAACCTTAAATGAATGACCCTATAGCCTTAAAAGGATCAGGACCACCTAGGTACAGTGAGCCCCAGACAGTACATTGGAAGGGGGTGGGAGAATCAGGTGACAGGTGTTAATGAGACTATGTTTGGCTACCTTAGGAAGAAAGGCCACTTCACAAAAGCAAATTTCTCTGTAAGAGTATTTGCTCATAATGCACACTGCATGGCCCAACAACCTACCCATTTTCGGCCATTCTAACCTCCAACTACCTAGTACCTAATACTTAGACACTTTTAGACTGGAAATTTTCTTTTAAAAAATTGGTTCTTACCTCACATATTTTGAAAAGCAGTGACATACATGGGACTCCATTGAGGAAATGTCTGATGCACAGCTTAGCATATGTCACCTGGGATGTCATTCTTAAGAAATATTCATTAACCTCTCCCTTTTCTGCTAATTGATTGTCTTCATGGAATTGCCCATCTTGGAAGTCTTCCCATCACAGCGTGATTTTCATGAACAACCTCTTTCTTTTTTCTGCTCATGTGTTGGTGTCTGTTAAGGAAACACAAATTAATTTGTTTAAAGCATAGCTCAGAAAATCTGTTTCAAAAGCACACGGATGCATTCCAAAGTGAGCTGGCATTTCTGATTTGTGTTGCTCATGTCATTTCTCAAAGCTGTCAGGGCATACTTAAAAGTCAGAGGAGAAAATCGAAATCTTTTCATGTTAAGGTATAGTGGCTATAGTAGAAAGCAACCATTAAATTTTTCATAAAAGTAAGAGAGGAGGGCTTGATTAAATAAAACAATCCATTCTAAACGTATGCTGTGGTCAGTTTATCTATTAGTTTCAGGACAAATGTTGCATTTGGGGCACCAACATTTCCAGGTATTGATATCATGCCACTCCTGACACAGGTAGTCATTATGGAGACATTTATTAGTGCACTGTGTGTGATTGCCTATGGACACAGGAGGGGAAATGTGCCAACTAGCCCTTTAGGGTTAACTGATGGCCGAAACGGCCAACCTGCAAAATCACAGTAAATTTTATGAAGTCAGGTACTTCATATTACTTCCATTTTTAATACAAACTCTACCTTGAATAGGGCCTGGAACTCAGTAGGCATTCAATAAAATTCAATAAAATATTTGTTGAGTTATTAAATGGTTTTTAATGTTATCGAATCTAGAATACTCAGAGAAACTTGGTTTTGTCACCAGTTCAGACCAGGATGCCTGGTCAAGAAAATGTCAGAAGCAGGAAATGAACATAAATTTGTCCAGCTCCAGAATTCATCCTCACTCTAATATATCCTGCTGCAGAGAAGACACCAGAAATAAATGACATGATCTTCACTACTGGAGTGGCTCCAGAATTCCTAATCCAGGCCACCCACTCACTAGATCTCATGAGTGCTGTGCTATCCCTCACTTCTCTCACTTCCCTTAAAGAAGGATTTATAGTGGTGTCTCTTAAGCTTATTGCCAGGAAAATAAAATTGGATGTTTTCATTGTAGACAAGGAGTCCTCCCTTTCTTTATCATCCTCTATGGAACGTATTCTGGCCTTGTCTTGAAGAACCCAACCTGACCCTTTGGGATACAAAGGTAGACGTTACTGCAATAGGTTGACGTAAAAAGCCAAAGTGGAATGTGGTTCTAAAAACCCATTGGAGTCTTATCTTTACCTTCCCTATTCTAATAGCCTTGTGCACTATATTACACTTGAGCTTCTTTCACTTGAATAATTTTGATACAGAAAGAGAGCTAACAGTATTTGCTTAAGTAAACATGATAGTACTTTCCAAGCAAATTGACCTCCTTTCTTTGATTGGCTTAAAAAAAAATAAAAGATGAGCTCTGCATTGAGCCGTGAAGGTTAGAGGATTCAGGGTTTGTAATTTTGAGGGGACAAAGGACTTTCAGACTCATAAACTCAGAGTCCTTTGATTTGACATTAATAATCTAATTCAGCGGTTTCATAAAGTGAGGCTGGATCCTTAAAGGTTTGCAAAAAAAATTGAGGCGAGGAGAAAAATGAGAATAAAGGCATGGGTTAAAATCGAAAGGAAGAACAGCTTGAAAGGAAGAAAAGCAAATCAAATAATATAGATATAAATATTTTTTTAAAAAAATCTCTGTTTCTTGAGATTCTGCCCATTTCTACTCTGCCTGATACAACAATCAGCCACTTGATAAGAATTTCTACCATTTATGCGTCTTACACCTTTGGTCCCAGTGTGGCTGTCCAAAAAGGAGATGGAGATATGCTGGTTTGGAATATTTTAGACAATGGAGATTATATTCTTGAAGACAAGATTTCGTTTTTGCTTTTGTTTCATTTTAAATTTGTGGATTACAAGTCAGGATTGGATACATATGTGGTTTAGGTATAGACGAAGTTTTGGGCTTCACATTGGACCTCACTTCACCTTGATTAGGATCAGGCACTATTATTGATGTTATACACCCCCTCTCCCTCCCCTGAAAGTTTCTGCTACTGCCAACTCCCAGACATAATAATTTGCTTACTCAAAGTAGGTATAAAGGAAAAAATCCTAAAGGTGGCAAGAGAGAAAGGTCAGACTACCTACCAGGGAAGACCAATTAAAATAACAGCAGACTCATCTACAGATGCACTACAAGCTAGAAGAGACTGGACTCCAATCTTCAAAGTTCTCAAAGATAAACAATTTCAACCAAGAATTTCCTACACATCTAAGCTAAGCTTCATCAGTGAAGAGAAGATTGAAATTGTCCTTTAACCTTCTCATATAAGGTGAAATAATTCCACCATCTTGATCCCTGAGACCCTGTTTCTCTCTCTATTGGCAACACCCTTTTAATGTGGTGAAGGACACTGGAGCTCAATCAATACCAGGCAGGCCAGTGTTAGGGAAAGAGACAGAGAAAGATAACAAATCTGATTCTTAAGTTAAAAATGTTAATCCTGTTCTACACTTTAAAAAAATCGTTTTAGAAATTCTCAGTGTTCCTTGAGACTTTTTCTCCCTGTATTTTCTCTCTCTTCTAATCTTCATTTTCCTTGGTTTTCTGTTTCTTCCATTCCAATGTGTTGTTATAGTAAAGGTTTAATCAGATAAATTTGGGTACAATTCTTGGCTCTCCCTAGTAATATTTCTTTTTTTCTTTAAAAACTATTGATATACTTTTTAATGTTAATATTTATTTAAATTTACCATTTGTATAGCAATTTGTATTTCACCACTTTTCTTGCATCTTATACTTTCCTTCTAGGGACAATTTCCTGTTTTCTGAAATAGTATTTTATGGCAAGTTTTATTTTTTTTTATTACAATCCTCAAGTTTTATTGTTAGCAAACATCCTCAGGTTTTCTGTAAGTATATTTATTCCACTCTTGTTTTTTAATTGTTACTTTTGTGTTGTAGGGTACAAGTGAGTATTTGCTGCATAAATAGGTTACATGCAGGTGAAATTTGAACTTCTAGCTGACCCTCTCTCCCCTTGGTAGTGGATCAGGTACCCTTTGTGTTGCTTCTTGCCCTCCTCCCTCCAGTCCCTCTCCCTTCTCTAGTAGTGCTCAGTGTCTGCCAATCCCACTCTTCTGCTAGATTCACTGGTATTCAGGATCCATTTATGAGTGAGAGCATGTGGTATTCAGTTCTTTGTTTCTGTGAGAGTTCACTTAGTATAATGGTCTCCAACTGCATCTAAGTTGCTGCAAAGGCCATATCTTTTTCTTCTTTATGGCTGTATAGTATTCCATCATGTGTATGTACCACATTTTATTTATCCAGGCCACTTTCAATGTGCACCTGGATTGGTTTCATGTTTTTGCTATTGTGACTAGAGTGGCAATAAGCATACTTGTACAGTGTCTTTTCGGTAGAGACATTTATGTTCTTCCAGGTATATTCTCAGAAGAGGGATTGCTGGATCATATGGGAGCTCAATTTTTACTTCTTTTAGAAATCACTGCACTACTTTCCATAGAGGTTGAAGTAGCTTATATTTCCACTGACAGTGTAGAAGTTTTTATTTTCTCTGCAGCCACACTAGCACCTGTGTTTTTTGACTTTTTTTGTTTGAGTCACACTCTTGCCACCCTGGCTGGAGTGCAGCAGCATACTCACAGCCACTGCAGCCTTGACGTTCTGGGCTTAGGCATTTCTTCTGCTTCAACTTCCAAATAGTTGGAACTCGAGGCTCACTCACGCCACTATACCCACCTAGTTTTTTTTTGTGTGTGATTTATTGTAGAGACGAGGTCTCACCAAGTTGCCTAGGCTGGTCTAGAACCCCCGAGCTCAGGAAATCTTCTTGCCTTGACCTCCCAAAGTGCTGGGATTATAGGTTGAGCCACTGTGCACAGTCAACTTTTTTTTACAAGAACTTTTCAGATACACCCGGCGTGCCAAGAAAACGTATATACAAGCCCAAACAGACCCATCTCACCACCCTGAAACACATACAAGCACCCTGGTGGAAGAAGCTTGGGGAAGAACCAGGAGATGAGATTGATGATCCAAAAGATGAGCTTAGTGTAGAATTGGGAACTTTATTCATTAGTGGAACCAAACCCTCATAGGAAGAGAACTGACACAAATCTTGCATTTTAGGAGAGTGCATTGCCCCTGCCTATGGCATGCGGGTAGACTAGGGCTATCCTAACATAATTTTCCAGAAGTTCTCTCCAAACAAGACTTGTACTAAGGAAAGAATTACCTTCTATCTCTCTCTCAATTTTCCCTTTCTTTTCTCCACACTAGCATTCCTGGCTACACATAGGAATACGTGACTTTTATTGTGAAACTAAATTCAGCATGACATTTTGTTGTTTGCATAAAATGTGTGTTTCTTTTGTTTCTGCCATTTCCCAGCTAAAGCTTTTTTCTAAAGAAATATTTTGAACCATTGATTTGAAAAAAATGTGTTATCTATGTATTACTTTTCCTTTCAAAAAATTTTTTTTATTTTAAAATTATAGGGTACAATTAAGGGTTAGGTATACAAATCTTCATTGTGCGGGTACACTTGTTGATGAGGTGTGCCCCCCTTTCCCAGGCAGATATCGACTAACGTTACTACCACCTCCCAGCCCCCCCAATTTTCCACCACTGTCAATCCCTTTCCTATAGTATTACAGTAGTTGTTCAAGGTACACTTATGAGTGAGAACATGTGATACTCAGATCTTTGATTCTGTGAAAGATCACTCAGTATTATAAAGTCTAATTTCATCCAGGTTGATATGAATTTCATGATTTTGTTCTTCTTTATGGCTGTGTAATATTCCATTGTGTATATGTACCACATTTCTTAAATCCAGTCCTCTTTTGATGGGTAGCACGGTTGGTTCCTGATCTTGCTTTTGTGAACAATGCTACAATAAACATACATGAGCAGATATCTTTTTCATAGAGTGATTTGAGTTCTTCTGGGTATATTCCCAGCATGGGGATTGAGGGGTCATATGGAAGGTCGATTTTTAGAACTTTTAGGAAATGCCACACTAATTTACACAGAGGCTGTACTAGTTTACATTCCCACCAACAGTTAGAAGTGTTCCCTTTTCTCCAAATCCTCCAGCATCTGTTATTTTTTGAGTTATTGATGATGGCCATTCTGAAATGGAGTTAGGTGATATCTCAGTGTAGTTTTAATTTGCATCTCCTTGATGACTAGCGAGCTGAGCATTTTTTCGTGTATTTGTTGGCTGCTGATATGTCTTTTTTCAGAAGTGTCTATTCATATCTTTTGCCCAGCTTGTAATGGGGCTGTCTGTTTTTTTTTCTTTTCGGCATGTTTGAGTTCTTTTTAAATCCTTGACGTTAGGCCTTTGTCAGACATGGCATTGGCAAATACTTTCTCCTAGTCTGTGGGTTCTTCTTGCCCTTTTAATGGTTTCTTTGGCTTTGCAGAAACTTGTCAGTTTAATGAGGTCCATTTTATGTATCTTATCTCTTATGGCCTATGCATTTTGGATTTTGCCCAGGAATTGGTTGCCAGTTCCAACTTCCATAATGGTGTCTCCTGCATTTCCTAGGGTTCTTATAATTTAAGGTTTTATGTTTAGGTCTCTGATCCATTTAGAGTTAAATTTTGTGTATGGAGATAGATAGGGGTCCTGTTTGAGTCTTCTGCATGTGTTCAGCCAGGTTTCCCAGCACCATTTACTGAATAGGTTCTCGTCTCCCAAGGGGTTGGTGGTGGAGGCTTTGTTGAAGACGAGTTTTTTGAGAAATTGAAGTTTTGCTTCTGGAATCTCAATTCTATTCCATTGGTCTATGTGCCTGTTCTTGTACCAAAACCAGGTTGTTTTGATTATTGTCGCTTTATAATAAAGTTTAAAGTCTGAGAGTGTGATATCTCCTGCTTTGTTTTTTTGTTTTTGTTTTTTGCTGAGGATTGTTCTGGTGTTGTTGGTTGTGTATGTTTCCACATGAATTCCTGTATTGTATTTTCTAGGTCTGAGAAGAATGTTACTGGTGATTTGATGGGTATTGCATCAAATCTGTATTTTGCCTTAGGTAGGATGGACATCTTAAAAATGTTGATTCGTCCAATCCATGAGCATGGGATATTTTTCCACTTGTTTGTGTCATCATTGATTTCTTTGAGCAGTGTTCTGTAGTTTTCATTGCAAAGGTCTTTCACGTTTCTTGTTCGGAATATGCCAAGATACTTCATTTTTTGTGTGGCTATTGTAAATGGGATTGTGCTTTTTATTTTGGTCTCTGTTTGGTGATTAATGGTGTAAAGAAAAGCGATTGTCTTTTGCACTGTTATTTTGTACCCTGGCACTTTGTCAAAGTCCTTTATCAGTGCAAGGAAGTTTTTGCTAGATTCTCTTGGGTTTTCAAGGTATAGAATGATGTAGTCTGCAAAGAGATAACTTGACTTCCTCTTTTCCTATTTGGATACCCCTGATTGCATTCTCTTCTCTGACTTTTATAGCTAGGACTTCTAAAACTATTGAACAGGAGAGGTGATAGTGGGCATCTTTTTTATTATTCCCGTTTTCAAGGGAAATGGTTGCAGTTTTTGTCTGTTTAGGAGTATGCTGGCTGTGGGTTTCTCATAGGTGGCTTTTACTATTTTGAGGTGTGTTCCACCTATGACTAGATGTTGGGGGGTTTTTATCAAGAAAGGGTACTGGATTTTATCAAAAGCTTTTTCTACATCTACTTATATAATCATGTGGTTTTTGTTTTGACATCTGTTGATGTATTTAATTATGTTTATGGTCTTGCAAATGTTGAACCAACCTTGCATCTCAGGGATGAAGCCTACTTGGTCATGGTTGATGATTTTTGCAGGTGTCATTGAATCCAGTCTGCTAGGATCTTGTTGAGAATTTTAGCATCTATGTTCTTCAAAGATATTGGCCTGTAGTTCTCTTTCTTTGTTGAGTCTTTACCTGACTTGTGTATCATTCATAAAATGATTTGCAGAGAGTTCCATCTTTTTCAATCACCTGTAATACTTTCAGTAGGATTGGTATCAGTTCCTTATTGTATGTCTTGTAGAATTCTGCTGGAGAGTCATCTAGGCCAGGGTTTTTTTGTAGGTAGTTTTCTTATGACATGGTCAATTTCCTTGATTTTTATTGAGCTATTTAGGGTCTTGATTTATTCTTGTTTCAACCTAGGGAAATTGTGTGATGTCAGAAAGTCCTCCATTTCCTTTAGGTTTTCAAGTTTTTTTCCATACAAGTGTGCATAGTAGTCTCTAATGATCTTTTCTGTTTCTTCAGAGTTGTATGTGACTTCATCTTTTGTGTTTCTGACTGTGTTTATTTGAAGTTTTTCTCTCTTTTTCTTGATAAGTCTAGTTAGGAGACCATCAATCTTGTTTACCCTTTCAAAGATCTAGCTTTTTGTTTCATTGATTTTTTTTGGTATTATCCTTTTGTCTTCTATGGCCTGGATTTGGGCTTTTATTTTGGTGATCTGGATTCTTCTGCTAAAGTTAGGGTTTTGATGGTCTTGCTTTCCAGCTTCATTAGGTGACTTGTTAGGCTGTTAATTTGTGATCCTTCCATTTTCTTCATGTGCGTTTGGTGAGATGAGAATTCCCCTCTTACTACTGCTTTCATGGAATCCCAGAGTTTTTGGTAAGATATTTCTTCATTTTCATTTGTTTCCAGGTATCTTTTAATCTCTGTTTCGATTTCCATGTCGACCCTGGAGTTGCTTAGCATCAAGCTGTTTAGTGTCCATGTCTTTGTGAGTTTTGGGAGAACCTTGTATCTGTTGATATTTATTTTTATTCCACTGGGATCTGAGAAGTTGCTTGGCAAAATTTCAATTTTATGTAATTTGCTTATGCTTGATTTATGGTCAAGGATGTGGTTGACATTAGATTACATTCCGTGCAGTGATGTAGGTAAGTATGTATGTATATACTATGGTCATTGGGCAGATTGTTCTGTAGGAATCAATTAAGTTCATTTAGTCATGAGTCAGATTAAGGCTCCAAATTTCCTTGCAGATTTTTATTCCTGATGATGTGTCTAGGGTTGTGAGTGGAATATTAAAGTCCCCAGCTATTATAGTGTTATAGTCAATATCCTTTTGAGTTTACCTAGAAGCTGCTTTACGAAAGTTGGTGCTCCTATGTTGGGTGCATATATGTTTAGGATGGATATTTCTTGTTGATGAATTGAACCTTTTATCATTATGTAGTGGCCTTCTGTACCTTTTTTGATAGCTTAAAAAGCATTTTGTCTTAGCTTAAGATTGCAACTCCTCCTCTGGAGGCAATATATAGTTGCCTGGTGATATTTTATCCATTTTGCCATTCTGTCTTTTCAATGGTGCATTTAGGTCATTCACATTCAGGCTAATTATTGAAATATGAGAGATTATCCCTGTCATGAAGTTCTTATAAAGTTGTTGTTGTTCCTGTTTGTTTTGTTGTCTTTCTTTTAGTTTTGGAGTTGATTCATGTGTTTTTTCAATCTTTTTCCTGTACTCTTGTGAAGAACATTGCCGATCTTTTTTCCTTTTCTTCTGTGTTTAATACTTTCTTAAGCATGCCTTGTAGGTGGTCTGGAGACAGAGTACATTCTTATGAATTGGATGTCTGGGAAAGGTTTTAATTCTCCCTCACTGATGAAGCTTAGCTTGGCTAGGTAGGTTATTCTTGGTTGAAATTGTTTATCTTTG
>NW_007261714.1:0-772 GCF_000164805.1 Carlito syrichta | reverse complement strand
GAGACACAAAGAAAGAAAAGAGTAAAAAATAAACAAAAATCTCTAAAGCATACAAGTAATCACATGAACATAGAGTTCAACAAAATCCTGCCTTTTGATGTATTCTTCCCTTACACAAACAGGAAGCCAAATAAAAAAGCAAACAAAAGTGTGCAAAGCGAACAGTCAAAAAATAAAATCAAAGCATGAAGCTCAACTGGCTCTGAGGTCTTTCCTGTATGTCCAAAGTTCATTCAATTCTGATCTCCAGATCCTCTCCTCTCATAGGAGGCAGATACGGTTACTTGTAGCTTGGGTCAGTTCCTTTGGCTTGCTAACTGTCAGTTCTGCCACACAGACCTGAGTTGTCTGTGTCTGATTCAGCATAGGGGAGGGGCTTCTGTCTCTCCTGGTTTGGCGAGATTAACTTAAGCAACAAGTTGGAGGCTGTGAGAAGCTGGGTGGGGCAATGCAAATCTTTGCCTGGAAAATGCAGTGTTTGCCTCTTTCAGCTTTCCCTGATCCTCTCTCTCCACTGATAATATCTGGGGCTCCAGTTGATCCATATTGACAGGTGATGATGGTGTGGACCCGGGGCCAGGTATTGGGAAATGGTGAGATAGCCGGGCACTGCAGCTTGGCCTGCTGTGGGTGGCTTGAGATGGCGGAGGGAGCTGGGAATTCCATGGGGCTAGGAGCCGAGGGCCTTGGCAGCACCTCAGCACCTGAGACTGACTGCTACAGTCACCCCTTGCAGAGGTGTCAGTGGTAGTGGTATTGGTATGCTGTATGG
>NW_007261713.1:2131-7911 GCF_000164805.1 Carlito syrichta | reverse complement strand
AAAAAAGAAGCCTCCCACGTGTGTCAAGAAAGGGTGTCCATGGCTCCCCAGGGAAAAGGTCTGCATGGGCGGGGATGACAGTCTGATCCATAGAGGAAATGGCCCGCACCCACCCGAATGTGCTAGACAGGGTGACCGAAACCTGGGCTGGCCACGGTGTTGCAGTACCACCTTGATCACTCTGTACCAAACAGCCCCCCTAACTCGGGGCTGTCTGCTCTGTGAGCTCACACGAGTTTTTTCCATGGGGCCTGAGTGTGGAAGGTAGAGTCAGGCTTTCTGGGGCACATGGCCAAAGGTGTGGGACAGACTTGCCTGTTGGCTACCCTTGAAACTTACCCAGAACAACAGGTCAGAAAGTGCCTTTTCCTCTCCCATCCCTGAGGGTGAATCCTCGCACTGGTTGGCAGGGGTGGTGGTGGTGGTGGTGGTGCTGATTATTATCATGTGGAGTCAGAATTTCACTCTGTTGCCCAGGCCGCAGTGCATGGAAACACTCACGGCCACAGTGGACTCCATCTGCCCAGCCTAGGCAATCTTACCATCTCGGCCCACCGAATGGCTAGAAACACAGACCTGCACCACCATGCCTGTCTAATCTTTTGATTTATTTTTCATGACCGAGGTGAGGACTTGCCCCGTATCCCAGGCTGGTGTTGAACCCACAAGTCCAGGCCATCCACTCACCTGGGCATCCAAAAAGACGGGATGGCAGGCGGAGCCCCTGATGCCAGACTGTGGTTGTGATGATGGTGGTGGTTGGTATTACTGTTCTAAGTCAGAGTCCAGCTCTGTTGCCCAGGCTGGAGTGCATGGGACTGCTCACTGCTACTGAGGCCTCCACCGGATGGGCTCCCACAATCCTCCAGCTGCTGTCTCACTTTTGGAAGGAATGACAGGCCTGCGGCACCAAGCTCAGCTCATATTTTTGGCTTATTGTAGAGACGAGTTCTCGCCAAGCTGCCTGGGCTTGTCATGAACGCAAGTCCTCAGATCATTCTCTCACCTTGGCCTCCCTGAATGCCAGGATGACAGGCATGAACCCCCACACCTGGCCTCCACATCCCTCTTGGGACCCCACCATGGAGGCCACTCCCTTCCAGTGACCCAGGACTCTGGAGAGGGCGGCCAGAGTCACCTGCTGTGTCCTACCTGGGAGGAGCACATGGGCAGGTGTGTGTCTCTTCCAGGGCACCCGCCCCTCACCCCACCTTGTTCACCAGGGTGGACCTGCCCGCTCCTCCCAGAGTCCACCTCAGGGAAATTTAGAGAGGGATTCTCAAACCTTCAGGTTGGCAGGGAAGGCCGAGTGACTCACATCTGTCCCTCAGCAACTGGGGAGGTGGAGACGGGAAGATGACTCGAGCCCAGGAGCTCAAGAACAGGCTGGACACTATAGCAAGCCTCCACCTTGACCCAAAGAAAATCAGAAAACCTTGGGTGAGGGCAGAACTTGGTGGGGGATCACCTCTGTCCCAGAGTTCAAGACCAGGCAGGAAGACCAGGATCTTGATCAAATGTAAATCCTGTGATTGCAGCAGTGTGTGAGGCCCAGGTCGAGAGGTTGGCCCAAATTTGATGGTTTGAGAGCAACCTGGGCAACCTAGCAAGGAAAGAAAAGAAAGAAGGAAAGAAAGAGAAAGAATGAAATACATTCTCAAGCAAAACTGCCCTCATTCCTTCTCCACCCACCCTCCCTCATGTGAGGGTACTCAAAGTTCAGCACATTCCAGCCCCCAACCCCCCCCCACTCAATGACTTCCCTGCTTAGATTCGGGAGTTCCCAAGGCTCCCTGGCCCGGATCATGCCAACTCTCCTCTCTGAGGTGAGAAATGTGCCCCAGGCAGGTCGACCCTCTGACTTGACAATGAGGACCCTCCACCAACAAAGGCCAGGGACACATCCCTCACCCAGAGGCATTTCTTCCCCACAATCCCAGTTTTCCTGACTCTAAAACCATGCGCCTTTGAACACACTATGCGCAGTTAAGAATCTGAGTACCATTCTAGAGTTTTGGGAGACAGGGTCTGGCTCTGTGGCCTAGGTTGGAGCCAGGGGACATTATCATCTTTCACTGACAGCCTCGAAATCATAGGCATGGTGATCCTTCCACCTCACCCACTGAATTGGCTGGGACTATGGACATCTCAACCCCAGAACCCCTGTTTTGATGGGTGAGGAGAAGGGGGTCAGGGCTGTCCTTGGGTTCCTGTGTTCCAGTAATCCTCACACCTTGGTCTTCCAGACTACTGGAATTCCAGGTGTGGGCCACCATGCCAGGCCTTCTGGTTCGTTTTTGACAAAGGATTGAGACCAGAGTCAAAGGCTCATAATGCCAGGGCTTTGGGTGGCCAAAGCCAGTGCCTAGATGGAACCCATGGGCCGAGACCAGCCCCTGCAACTCAGCAAGACTTTGTCTACACCCTCCATCCCAAATGATCTAGGCGTGGTGGCACACCTGTCATTCCAGCTCCTCTCAAGGAGGGAGAAAGTTTCGCCAGAGGCCAGCAGCCTGAGCTGTGGTGGCCAGGAGTTAACCAACGCCCTCCAGCCTGGGTGATGGAGTGAGACTCTGAATCAATGAAGAAAAGAAAAAAAGGACAAAAAAGAGCATCCATTTGTGTATGGAGTTAGGATCATCGTGATCAGACAGAGATTATTTGGGAAGAAGGTCCCAGATTGGGTCTAGAGTTCCCAAAAGATGGTAGATTGACAGAGAATTGGGCTATGGATTAGAGAGGCCGAGGTGAGGGACCACTGGAGCTTGGGTGTTCGAGACCAACCTGGGCCATGTAGCGAGACTTCATCGCTCCTGGAAAACAAACAGTGGAGTCACGTGTGGTTGCACCCCTGGTCCCGGCTACATGGAGTGCAGTAACATCCATCCCTGGGAGCTCCTTTGCATTGCCCCCACCAACAGAAAGGCCATGTCCAGGTCGGGCATTGAGGCTCACAGCCATCAGCCTTGCATCCTGGGAGGCTGAGGTGGGAGGCTGAATGAGCCCAGGAGTCGGAGACCAGCCTGGGCGAAGTGGCATGACCTCTTCTTGGCGAGAGGTCTCCCAAATCAAGTCTGGAATGATGGTCCCCGGAGGTCTGGCTGTTCAGTGGCCAAGGCAGGAAGACCGCCTGAGCCCCACAGGTCAAGGTCCAGGGAGCCACAATCATGCTGTTGTGCCCCAGCTGACAAAAATCATGCCCGCTATGTGGGTCACAATGGGCATCCATGGCTCCCCAGGGAAAGATGCCCATGGGGAGTACGATGGAGAGATCAGGAGAGGAAGGTCCCTCCTCTGCCGGAAGGAGGCAGACAGGGGGACCGGAACCTGGGCTGGCAGCGGCAATGCTGAACTACCTTGAATGCTCCATGCCAGATGGCCCCACTAACTCGGGTCCACCTGTTCCGTGAGCTCACACGCATCTTGACCATGGAACATGAGTGTGGACGGTGGAGGCAGGCATTCTGGATTGCGTGGTCAAAGGTGTGGGACAGATGTGCACAGTGGCCAACTTTGAAACCTCCCATGAACAATAGATGGGAAAGTTCCTTTTCATCTCCCATCCCTGAGGGTGTCTCCAGCCCTGGGTGGCACGGGTAGTGGTGGTGGTGATTATTATTATTTGGAGTTGGAATCATGCACTGTATCCAAGGTCAGAGCGAAGGGGCATGCTCACTCTCATGGCAAATCCTCCTGCTGGGCTCAGGCGAACCTCCTGCCTCGAACCACCAAGTGGCTGGAACCCCAGGCCAGCACCACCACACCTGGCTAATCTTTGGATTTATTTTTGCTGGCCGAGACAAGTTCTTGCCCCATGTCCCAGGCTAGTTTCGAGCCCACAGCCTCAGGCTGTCCACTCACCTGGGCCTTCAAAAGACTGGGAGGCCAGGCTGAGCCCCTGAGTTCAGCCAGTGGTTGTGGTGATGGTGGTGGTTGGTATTATTATTCTGAGTCAGAGTCCCACTCAGTCTCCCAGGCCGGAGTGCAGTGGCCTGCTCTTGGCCACCTTGGCCTCCACCAGCTGGCCTCCAATGATCCTCACACCGTGGACTCCCGAGTGGACAGAATGACAAGCATGCGCCACCATGCTCAGCTCATTTTTTGTCTTCTTTTAGAGGAGATGTCTCGCCAAGGTGCCCGGGCTGGTCTTACACCTGGGGTCTCAGGCCATCCTCTCACCTTGGACTCCCATAGTGCCAGGATGACATTCGTGAGCCCCTGCGTCCATGCTCCACAACGCGATACATTCTGATGACTTTGGACCCCAGAGAGGGTGGTCAGAGTTGCCTTCTGAAGCCTCCCCAGGGGAAGCACCTGGCAGAATGGCATGTCTTCACCGGAGCGCCCACCCCACAGCCTGCCTGTTCCACAGGGTGGATACGCTGGCTCCTCTCAGGGCCACCTAGGGGAAAGGGAGGACCTGACTCTCAAACCTTCGGGAGGGTGGGGATGGCCTCATGCCTATCTCCTCGGCACTTGGGGAGCCAAAGACAGGAAGATGACCGGAGCCTGGGATCCCGGACCAGGCTGGACACCATAGAAAGCCCCCATCTGGACCACAAGCAAAAGCTAGAAAACCTTGGGTGAGGGCAGGACTTGGCGGGCAGATCGCCTCCGAACCAGAGTTCAAGACAATACAGGAAGACCAAGATGTGAATCAAATGGAAAGCCTGTGATCCCAGCTGTTTGGGATGTCCAGGCCGAGACAACGGCCCGAGTTGGGTGTTTTTAGAGAAGCCTGGGCAACCTAGTGAGGAAATGAAAGAAAGAAAGAAAGAAAGAAAGAAAGAAAGAAAGAAAGAAAGAAAGAAAGAAAGAAAGAAAGAAAGAAAGAAAGAAAGAAAGAAAGAAAGAAAGAGTGAAGGAAAGAAATCCATTCTCCTGCAAACTTTCTACCCTCAGTCCTTCCCCTTCGCCCCCCCCAACACTTGAGGGTCCCACAAGCTCGGCACCTTCCAGCTCCAACACCGCCATGGCTGTCCCCACTTTGGTGTGGCAGTTCCAGAGGCTCCATTGTCAGGTTCCTGCCGGCTCTCCTCTCTGAGGTGAGAAATGTTCCAAAGACAGGCGAACTTCTGACTTGGCAATGAGGACCTACCTCCAAGAGATGCCAGGGACACATCTCTCACCTGGGGACATTTCTTTTCCCCCCAATCCCATTTTTCTTGACTCTAAAGTCAATGGCCCTGTGAACACACCATGTGCAGTTGAGAATCAGTGCATGATTCTGATGTTTTTGGAGACAGGGTCTGGCTCTGTGGCCATGGCTGGGGCAAGGGGACACGACCATCGGTCACGCCAGCCTCAAAATCACGGGCTCTGGTGATCCTCCCTCCTCAGCCTCCAGAGTGGCTGGGACAGCATGCAACTTGACTCCCGACCTCCAGGATTTGATGGGTATGGAGACGCAGTCTCCCTGCATGGCCTGGGATGACTTGGGCTCCTGGGCTTCTGCAATACTCCTACCTCAGACTCCCAGAGCGCTGGGATTTTAGGTGTGGGCTGTCACACCAGGCCTACTAGTTCATTTTTGATGAAGGATCAAGGCCAGGCTCGGGGGCTCAGCCACGTCATCCCTGTGCTTTGGGAGGCCAAGGCCAGCAACCAGCCAGAGCGCATGGGCTGAGACATGCCTGAGCACCTCAGCAAGACTTATCTCTACCCTTCATCCCAAGTGAGCCGGGTGTGGTGGTGCACGCCTGTTGTTCCAGCTCCTTGGAAGGTAGGGAAAAGGCTCGACAGAGCCTGGTGGGCTGAGGATGCAGTGGCCCAGAGCGAGC
>NW_007261713.1:0-1860 GCF_000164805.1 Carlito syrichta | reverse complement strand
CTGACACAAAGAATAAAAGGAAAAAAGAAGAGCATCCATTGTGTATAGAGTGGGGATAATCATGAACATACAGAGATCACTTAGAAAGGAAGCCCCAGCTTTAGGTCCAGACTTCCTTAAAGTCGGTGGATTGGCAGATAATCAGTCCGTGGCTTTGGGAGGCTGAGGTATGTGACTGCTAGAGCCCAGGTGTTCGAGAACAGCCTGGGCCACGTGGTGGGACCTCATCGCTCCCCATAATGCAAACACTGGAGTCGTGCACGGTGTCGCCTGTAGTCCCAGCTACATGAGATGTGGTGGCCTACATCCAGGGGCTTTCCTTTGTATTGCCCCTGCCAACAGAATGTGCAAGTCCAGGCCAGGCACCATGGCTCACAGCCATCAGCCCTTCACTTTGGAGGAGGCTGACAGAGCCCAGGGTTTGGAGACCAGCCCGGTTGACCAGCCCAGACCTTGTCTCAGCGAGATGTTCCAAAAATCGGCACAGGTGTTATGGTCCCCAGAGTCCCTGCTGCTTGGGGCCTGAGGAAGGTGGCCCTCCTGAGCCACGCAGGTGGAGGCTCAGGGATCCACAATTGTGCCGCCTCACCCCAACTTGGCCCACGAGGATGCCAGCAACAAAAAAGACATCTCCTATGTGCTTCACAACCTGCGTCCACTGTTCTGCAGGGAAAGGGCTGGGTGGGCTGGGGAAGATGGAGTGATCTGCAGGGGAAAGGGCCCTTCCTACCTAAGGGTAGCAGACAGTGCGACCAGAACCTGGACTGGCCATGGGATTGTAAAACCACCTTGATTGCTCTGTGCCCGATGGCTGCCCTAGCTCGGGGTCATCTGTTCCATGAGTTCACACACATCTTTGCTGTGGGGCACGAGTGTGGAGGGTGGAGGCTGGAATTCTGGGGCACCTGTTGGAAGGTGTGGGATGGACTTGCCCAGTGGCCAACTTTGAAACCTCCTACTAATGACAGGCCAGAAAGTGCCTTTTCATCTCCCATCCTTGAGGGTGACTCCACGCACTGGGAGGAAGGGGTGGTGGTGGTGGTGGTGGTTATTATTACTTGGAGTCAGAATCCCACCCTGTCATGCAGACCAGAGCACAGGGGCATGCTCATGGCCACAGAGGACTCCACCTGCCAGGCTCAGGTGATCTTCCCACCTAGGTCCCCCAAGTGGCTGGGCTCACACACCTGCAACACCATGCCCAGCTAACCTTTTAATTTATTTTTTTTGGCAGAGATGAGGCCTCACACCATTTCCCAGGTGGGTGTTGAACCCACAGGCTCTGGCCGTCCACTCACCTGGGCCTCTGAAGGGCAGGGATGCCAGTCTGACACCCTGATGCTGGCCTGTGGTTGTGGTAGTGGTGGTTGTGATTATTGTTATTTGGGGTTGGAGTCACGCTCTGTCACCTAGGCTGGAGCAAAGGGGCATGCTCATGGCAACCAAGGGATTCACCTGCCGTGCTTAGTCAATCCTCCTGCCTGGGTCCCCCAAGTGACTGGAAACACAGGCCTGCAACACCACGTTCGGCTCATCTTTGGATTTATATTTGATGGCCAAAACGATATCTCGCCCCATGTCTGGGGCTGATGTCAAATCCACAAGCTCAGGCTGTCCATTCCCCTGGGCTTCTGAAGGGCCGGAATGCCAGACTGAGCCCTTGAGCTAGGCCTGGGGTTGTGGTGGTGGTGGTAGTTGGTATTAATATTCTAAGTCAGAGTCCCACTCTGTCGCCCAGGCCAGAGTGCAGGGGACTGCTCAAAACTACCATGGCCTACACCAGCTGGGCTCCAGCAGTCCTCCCATCACAGCATCCCGAATGGCCGGAGCGACAGACATGCACCACAACACTCAGTTCAT
>NW_007261712.1:0-10996 GCF_000164805.1 Carlito syrichta | reverse complement strand
CAGGAAGACCAATGGAAATCCTGTGACCACAGGAATTTGAGAGGCCCAGTTCGAGCAGATGGCCACAGTTGGGTGGTTTGAGAGCAGTCTGGGCAACCTAGTGAAGGAAGAAAGAAAGAAAGAAAGAAAGAAAGAAAGAAAGAAAGAAAGAAAGAAAGAAAGAAAGAAAGGAAGGAAGGAAGGAAGAAAGGAAGGAATGAAGGAAGGAAGGAAGGAAGAAGGAAGGAAGGAAGGAAGGAAGGAAGGAAGAAAGAAATCCATTCTCCTGCAAACTTTCTACCCTCAGTCCAACTCCCCCACACCCCCACATGTGAGGGTCCCCAAAGCTCAGCACCTTCCAGCCCCAAACCACCCAATTGCTGCTCTCCCTTTGATACCTGAGTTGCCAAGATTCCCTGGCCGAGTTCCTACAGACTCTCCTCTCAGAAGTGGAGAAATGTGCCCCAGGCAGGCCTACCATCCAACTCGGCAATGAAGACCTTCCAACAAGAAAGTCCAGGGACACATCACTCACCGGGAACATGTCTTCCCCCCCAATCCCAGTGTCTCTGGTTCCAACGCCGGTCACCCTGTGAACACACCATGCGCAGTTGAGAATGTGTGTATGATTCTGATGTTTTTGGAGACAGGATCTGGTTCTGTAGCCCAGGCCAGGGACATGACTGTCGTTATCTGCTAGCCTCGAAATCATGGGTCTCGGCTATCCTCTAGCCTCAGACTCTGGAGTGCCTGGGACGATGGGTACCTCTACCCCAGATCCCCTTGTTTGGATGGGTGTGGAGAATGGGTCTCCTTGCATGGCCCAGGCTGGCCTTGGGAGTCTTGGCTCCAGCCATCATCCTGCCTCTGTCTCCCAAATCGCTGGGATTCCAGGCATGGGCCATGGTGCTGGGCTTTCTGATTCATTTTCAATGAAAGATCGCGGCCTGGCTTGGGGGCTCAGCCTTGTCATCCCAGTGCTTTGGAAGGCTGAGGCCAGTGGCCAGCCTCAGCATGTGGGCCGAGACCCACACTGGCACCTCAGCAAGACCTCCTCCACCCTCCATCACAATAGAGCTGGGTGTGGTGATGTGCACCTGTCATATCGGCTCCTCAGAATGCAGGGGAAAGACTCGCTGGAATTCGTCAGGCTGAGGCTGCAGTGGCCAGAAACTAGCCAAAGCCCTCCAGCCTGGATGACAGAGTAGACTCCAACTCAAATAAATAAAAGAAAAAATGAAAAAAAGAAGAGCATCCATTTGAGTATGGAGTTGGGATCATAGTGAACAGACAAAGATCATTTGGGAAGAAGGCCCTGGGCTTGGGACTAGAGTCCCCAAAAGATGGAGGAACACCAGACAATCGGGCTCTGGCTTTGGGAGGCTGAGGCAGGGAACTGCTGGAGCCCAAGAGTTCAGGAACAGGCTGGGCCATATAAAGAGACCTCATCACTTCTCAGAACAGAAACATGGGAGTCATGTGTGGTGGTGTCCACAGTCCCAGCTACATGGGATGTGGTGGTCTCTGTCCCAGGGCATTACTTTGTACTGCCCCCACTGATGGAACATGTGAATCCTGGCTGGACTTCGTGGCTCACGGCCATTAGCCTCATGCCCTGGGAGACTGAGGCAGAATGCTGCCTGAGCCCAAAAGTTGGAGACAAACCTGGGTGACATGACCAGACCTCATCTGGGTGAGAGGTCCCCAACATCAAGTCAGGCATGGTGACCCCCAGAGTCCTGGCTACTCAGGCTGGACCGGCTGAGTTCAACATTTCAAGGCACTGAAAGCCACGATCATGCTGCCATGACTCAGACTGGGAAATGGAGACTCTGGCGACAAAAAACATGCCTCCAACTAGCATTACGACAGGCATCCACAGCTCCCCAGGGAAAGATCCGCGTGGGTGTGGGATGATGGCGTGATCGGGAGAGGAAGGGCCCCCTTCCCCACCCAAAGGTGGTAGACGGGGTGACGGGAAATGGGGGATGGAGATGGCTGGATGACTCACGCAAAACCCAGAAAACCTTGGGTGAGGGCAGGCTTTGGCAGGTGGATCGCCTCCAACCCAGAGTTCAAGACCCAGCAGGAAGACTAGGATGTTGATCAAATGAAAAGCCTGGACTCACAGCAGATTGGGAGGCCCAGGCCGAGAGGGTGGCCTGAGTTAGACCATTTGAGAGCAGCCTGGGCAACCTAGAGAGGAAAGAAAAAGAAAGAAAGAAAGAAAGAAAGAAAGAAAGAAAGAAAGAAAGAAAGAAAGAAAGAAAGAAAGAAAGAAAGAAAGAAAGAGAAAAAGAAAGAAAGAGAAAGAGAGAGAGAGAAGAAAGAATGGAAGGAAGGAATGAAAGAAAGAAAAAAAGAAAAAAAGGAATCCATTCTCCTGGAAAACTTCTGCTCTCAGTCCTTACCCCCATGCCTCCCCCACATGTGAGAGTTCCCCAAGCTCAGTACCTTCCAGCCCCAACCCCCAAAATGGCTGCCCCGCTGTGGTGCCTGAGATCCTGAGGCTTCCTGTTTGTGTTCGGGCCAACTCTCCTCTCCAAGGTGAGAAAAGTTCCCGAAGAAGGTCGACCCTCTGACTCAACAACGAGGACCTTCCAATAAGAAAGAAAGACCAGGGACACATCACTCACCTGGCATCATTTCTTCCCCCCAATCACATTTTTCCTGGCTCTAAAGCCAGTCGCCCTGTGAACACATCATGTGCAGTTGAGAATCTGTGTACGATTCTGATGTTTTTAGAGACAGGTTCTGAATATTTGGCCCTGAGTGGGTCCTGGGGACATGACCATTGTTCACCACCAACCTAGAAATTGTGGCCTGTGGTGATCCTCCCACCTCAGCCTCCAGAGTTCCCGGGATGATGGGCACCAGGCCAGTACCCAGACACACGACCATCATTCTCCACCAGCCTCAAAATTGTGGGCTTCGGCAATCCTACAACCTCATCCTCCTAGAGGCCAGGATGACCGGCACCTCGACCCCAGACTACCTGTTTGGATGGGTGCAGAGATGGGGTCTCCCTGTGTGTCACAGGCTGGCCTTGGGCTTCTGGCCTTCAGCCATCCTCCCACCTTGGCATCTCAGAGCGCTGGGATTCCAGGTGTGGGCTGCGGGTGCCAGGCCTCTGATTCCTTTTCAATGAAAAATTGAGGCTGTGTTGGGTGCACAGCCTCATCATCCCAGTGCTTTGAGAGGCTGAGGCCAGTGGCCGGCCTGAGCCCACAGACTGAGACTCACCCTGACACCTCAGCGAGACCTCATCTCTACCCTCCATCCCAGTGAGCTGGGTGTGGTTTCACATGCCTGTACTTCTGACACCTTGGAAAGTCAGGGAAAGGCTTGCCGGAGCCAGGCAGTCCAAGGCTGCAGTGACTGGGAGTGAGCCACCACCCTCCAGGCTGGATGACAGTGTTAGACTCCGACTCATATAAAAAAGGAGAAATGAAAAAAAAAAACATCCATTTGTGTATGGAGTTGGGATCATCGTGAACAGACAGAGATCATTTGGGAAGGAGGCTCAATCCTTGGGACTAGAGTTCCCAAAAGATGTTGGATCAGCAGACAATCAGGCTGTGGCTTTGGGAGGTCGAGGTGTGGTACCCGTGGAGTCCGGGAGTTTGGGACCAGCATGGGCCATGTAGAGAGAACTCGTACCTAACCTGAATGCAAACACAGGAGTCTCATGTGGTGGTACCCATGGTCCCGGCTACATGAAATGTGGTGGATTCAGTTCAGGGCATTCTTTGCAACACCATCACCAACAAAATATGTGATTCCTGGCCAGACACTGTGCCTCACTGCCATCAGTCTGGTACCCTGGGAGGCAGAGGCAGGAGGCTCACTGAGACCAGGGGTCTGAGACAAGGCCGGCAACGTGGCCAGCCCTTATCTTGGTGAGAGGTCCTGAAAATCGCATCAGGCATGGTGGCACCACAGTCCCAGCTGCTCAGGACCCGAGGCAGGAGGGCCACCTGCATCCGGTAGGTTGAGGACCCATAAGACATGATCATGCTGCCTTGTCCCAGTCAGGCCGATGGAGCCTCCAGCAACAAAAAAGACACCTCCCACGTGCATCACGATGTGCATCCACAGCTCCACAGGGAATGTTTGCATAGGTGGTGGACAATGGAATGATCAGGAGAGGAGGAGGCACACCCCCCACCCGAAGGTGCATACTGGGCGACCGGAACCTGGGCTGTCTGTGATGTTGCTGGTCGCATTGATGGCTCTGTTTTTAACGGCCACCCTAGCTTGGGACTGTCTGTTTCATAAGCTCACAGGCATTTTTGCCATGAGGCACAAGTATGGAGTGTAGAGGCAGGCCTTCTAGGGCACGTGGCTGAAGGTGTGGGAGGGATTTGCCCGGTGGCCACCTTTGAAACTTCCAGTAAACGACAAACCAGAAAGTGCCTTTTCCTCTCCCATCCTTGAGGGTGACTCCTCCAGATGTGTGGCAGGGGTGGTGGTGGTGATTATTTTTATTTGGAATAGGAATCCAGGTCTGTTGCTCAGGCTGGAGCACAGCGACATATTCATGGCCACTGCAGACTGCATCTGCAGGGCTCAGGTGATCCTCCTGCCTCAGACCCCTGAGTGGTTGGAAACCAGGCCTGCCCTACCATGCCCGGCTAATGTTTGGATTTATTTTTGGTGGCTGAGATGAGGTCTCATCTCATGTCTCGGGCTGGTGTTGAACACCCAGTCACAGGCCGTCCACTCACCTGGGCCTCTGAAGGACTGGAATACCATGCTGAGCTGCTCAGTCTGACCTGTGGTTTTGGTGGTGGTGGTGGTTGGTATTATTATTCTGAGTCAGAGTCCCACTCTGTCACACAGGCCAGAGCACAGGTGCATTATCACGGCCACTGGGGACCTGCAGGGCTCAGACGATCCTTCTTCCTTAGTCCCCTGAGTGGCTGGAGCCATAGGCCTGCGCCACCATGCCTGACTAATCTTTAGATTTATCTTTGATGGCCAAGATGAGGTCTCGCCCCATATCTTAGGCTGGTGTCGACCCACAGGCTCAGGTCTTCCACTTGCCTGGGCCTCTGAAGGGCCTGGATGCCAGGCTGAACACCTGAACCCTGCCTGTGGTGGTGGTGGTGGTGGTTGATATTTTTATTCTGAGTCAAAGTTCTGCTCTGTCACCCAGGCCAGAGGGCAGGGGCACACTCTCAGCCACCATGGCCTCCAACGGCTGGACTCTGGTGATCGTCCCCCTGTGGCCTCCCAAGTGGCTGGAATGACAGGCATGCCCCATGATGCTTGGCTCAATTTTGGCTTCTTGTAGAGACGAGGTCTCACCAAGGTGCCTGGGTTTGTCTCGACCTGGGACCTCAGGCCAACCTCTCACATTGGACTCTGAGAGTGCTGGGATGACAGACGTGAGCCCCCAAACCCGGTCTTCACATCCCTCTTGGGTCCCCACCATGAGGCCCGCTCCCTTCTGATGACCCTGGACCCTGGAGTCGGTGGCCGGAGTTGCCCACTGAGCTCTGTCCAGGGGAAGCGTCTGGTGCAGGGTCATGTTTCTGCCAGGGCACCCACCCTTCTGCCTGCATTATTCCTCAGAATGGATCCACCTGCTCCTCCCAGGGGCCACCTAGGGGAAAGGGAGTATGTGACTCTCAAACATCGAGGGGGTGGGGATGACCAGGTGACTCATGCTTGTGTCCCCAGCACTCAGGGAGGCTACAACCAAAAGATGGCCAGAGACCGGGAGCTGTAGACCAGGTTAGACACTATAGCAAGCCCTCACATCAACCCCAAGCAAAACACAGAACACCATGGGTGAGGGCTGGCCTCAGTGGGGGGGATCTCATATGGCCCAGAGTTAAAGAAAATTCAGAAAGACCAGAATGTCGAGCAAATGGAAAGACTGTGATCACAGCAGTTTGGGGGGCCCAGGCCAAGAGCATGGCCCGATTTTGGTAGGTTGAGAGCAGCCTGGGCAACCTAGTGAGGATAGAAGAAAAAGGAAAAAAAAAGGAAGAAGGAAGGAAGGAAGGAAGGAAGGAAGGAAGAAAGAAAGAAAGTAAGAAAGAAAGAAAGAAAGAAAGAAAGAAAGAAAGAAAGAAAGAAAGAAAGAAAGAAAGAAAGAAAGAAAGAAAGAAAAAGAAAGAAATCCATTCTCCTGTAAACCTTCCTCTTCCCTCAGTCATTCCCCCTGCCCCCTCCACATGTGAGGTTCCCCCAAGTTTGGCACCTTCCAGCACCAACACCCCCCACAAATGTTTACCCCCACTTTGGTGCAGGAGTTCCCAAGGTCCCCTAGAAAGTTGCATGCCGGCTCTCCTTTCTGAGGTAAGAAATGTGCCCCAGGCCGGCAAACCCTCTGATGACAATGAGGACGGTCCACTAAGAAAGACCAGGGACACATCCCTCACCCAGGCACATTTCTTACCCCCAGTCCCATTTTTCCTAGCTCTAAAGCCAGTCGCACTGTGAACACACCACACACAGTTGAGAATCTTTGTATGGTTCTGATGTTTTGGAGAGAAATTCTGCCTCTGTGGCCCAGTCTGGGACCTGGGGAAATGACAGTAGTTGACTGTCAGCCTCAAAATTACAGTCTCTGGCAATCTTCCTGTCTCAGACACCAGAGTGGCCGGGACGACAGTCACCTTGTATCCAGACCCCTTGTTTGGATGGGTGCAGAGAGAGGGTCTCCCTGCCTGGCCCGGGCTGGCCTAGGGATTGTTGGCTCCAGCCACCCTCCTGCATCAGCTTCCCAGAGCGCTGGAATTTCAGGCATTGATCACTGCCCCAGGCCTTCTGGTTCGTTTTTGACTAAGGATTGAGGCCCGGCCTGGGGGCTCAGCCTAGTCATCCCAGCGCTTTGGAGGCCAAGGCCAGGAACCAGGCCAAGCCCGCAGTCCGAGACTCACCGAAGCACCACAGTGAAACCTCGTCTCTACCCTCCATCCCAAATGAACTGAACTTGGTGGCATGCACCTGTCGTTCCAGCTCCTCAGAAGCCTAGGGAAAGGCTCACCTGAGCCCGGCCAGCTGAGACTGCGGTGGCTGGTGTGAGCCACCACCTTCCATCCTGGGCATTGGCATGAGACTCTGACTCAAAGGAAAAAAGCAAAAATGAAGAAAAAGAAGAGCATCCATTTGTGTATGAAGTTGGGATCACCATGAACAGACAGATCATTTGGGTAGGAGGCCCCAGGCTTGGGCCTAGAGTTCCTGAAAGATGGTTGATCAGTAGACAATCGGTCTGAGGCTTTGGGAGGCTGAGTGAGTAATCTGGAGCCCAGAAATTTGAGATGAGCCTGGCCCGCATAGCGAGACTTCATCACTCCCCAGAACACAAACCATTGCGTCATGCTTGGTGGCATACGCAGTCCCAGGTACACGGAATGTGGTGAACTCCTTCCCGTGACACTTTTGTATTGCCTCTGAGGACAGCACGTGTGAGTCCTGGCCAGGCACCATGGCTCACAGCCCTCAGTCCTGGACCTTGGGGAACCAAGATGGAAGGCCACCTGTGCCCCGGGTTCAGAGACCAGCCCAGGCAACGTGGTCAGACCCTGTCTCGCCATCTACCCTCAATCCTTCCCCCCAGTCCCTGCAGATATGAGAGAACCCCAAGCTTGGCACCTTTCAGCCCCAAACCCCCAATGTCTACCCCAACTTTGATGAAGGAGTTCCCATTTCTCCCTGGCTGGGTTCATGCCAGCCTTCCTCTCCAAGGTGAGAAATGGTCCCCAGGAAGGCCAACCCTCTGACTCGGCAATGAGGACATTCTGCCAAGAAAGGCTAGAGACACTTCCCTCACCCAGGGGCATTTCTACCCACCTAATACTATTTTTCCTGGCTCTAAAGCCAGTCACCCTGTGAACACACCATGTGAATTTGAGAATCTGTGTGCGATTCTGATGTTTTTGGAGACAGGGTCTGGCTCTGTGGCACAGGCTGTGGCCAGGGGACAGGACCATTGGTCATGCCAGCTTCAAAATGATGAGCTCTGGCGATCCTCCCTCCTCAGCCTCTGGAGTGTCTGGGATGACGTGTACCTCAACTCCAGAACCCCTGTTTTGATTCGTGTGGATAATGGAGTCTTCTTGCATGGCCCAGGCTGGCCTTGGACTCCTGGGCTCCTGCCAAACACCCACTTCAACCTCCCAGAGCACTTGGATTCCAGGCGTGGGCCGCCACGCCAGGCCTTTGGGTTCATTTTTGATGAAGGATAGAGGCCTGGCTCAGGGGCTCAGCCTAGTCATCCCAGTGCTTTGGGAGGCCAAGGACAGTGTCCGGCCCAAGCCCACAGACTAAAACTCTCCCAGGTACATTGGCGAGACCACGTCTCTACATTCCATTCCAAATGAGCTGGGTGTGGTGGTGCATGCCTCTTTCCGGCTCCTCAGAATGCTGGGGAAAGCCTTGCTACTGCCCAGCGGGCTGAGGTTGTGGTGGCCAGGAACAAGCCACCGACCTCCAGGCTGGGAAACTGAGTGACACTCCGACTCAAAGAAAAAAAGGGAAAAGGAAAAAAAGAAGAGTATCCATTTGTACATGGAGTAGGGTTCATTGTGAACAGAAAGAGAACATTTTAGAAGGAGGCCCCAGGCTTTGGCCTAAAGTTATTGAAAGATGACGGATCAGAAGATAATAGGGCTGTGGCGTTGGGAGGCCAAGGTGGGAGACTGCTGGAGCCCGGGAGTTCAAGACCAGCCTGGGACATGTAGCGAGACCTCGTTAGTCCCCAGAGTGCAAACACTGGTGTCATGCATGGTGACACCCATATTCCCGGCTACATGGGATGTGGTGCTCTCCATCCCAAGGCACCACAACCTGGGAGGTCAAGGTGGGAGAATGCTTGAACCCAGGGGTCTGAGACCAGCCCAGGGGACATGGCCAGGCCTCGTCTCGGTGAGAGGTCCCCAAAATCGAGTCAGGTGTGTTGGCACCCAGAGTCCTGGCTGCTCGGAGGCCAAGGCAGGAGTACTGCCTGAGCCCTGCAGCTTGAGGGCCCGGGAGCCATGATCATGCTGCCGTGCTCCAGCCCAGTGGACCGAGACTCTGGCAACAAAAAAGATGCCTCCCATAACATCACGACAGGTGTCCAGGACTTCCCAGGGAAAGGTCCGCATGGGTGGGGGGTGATGGAGCGATCGGGAGAAGAAGGGGCCCTCCCACTGCCTGAAGTTGTAGACCAGGCGACCGGAACCTGAACTGGCCATGATGTATCCGGACTGACTTGATTGCTCTGTGGCTGATGGCTGCCCTAGCTCAGGGCCGTCTGTTCTGTAAGCTCACACAATTCTTTGCTGTGAGGCTCGAGTGTGGAGGGTAGAGGCCGGCCTTCTTGGGCACATGGCCAAAGGCGTGGGACTGACATTCCACTTGGACACCTTTGAATCCTCCCATGAACAACAGGCCATAAATTTTTTTTCTCTACCATCCCAGAGGGTGACTCCTCACGCTGGGTGGCAGGGGAGGTGGTGTTAGTGATGGTGTTGGTTATTATTATTTGGATTTGGAGTCCCACTCTGTTGCCCAGGCTGGAGCGCAGGGGCATGTTAATGGCCACCGCAGACTCCACATGCTGGGCTCAAGAAATTCTTCTGCCTTTGTCCCCCAAGGGGCTGAAACCACAAGCTTGCACTATCACACTCGGGTAATCTTTGGATTTATTTTTGATGGCAGAGACAAGGTCTTGCCCCATGTCCCGGGGCAAGTGTCGAAACCTCAGCCTCAGGTCATCCACTCGCCTGGGCCTCTGAAGGGCCAGGATGCCAAACTGAGTCCCTGAGCCCGCCCTGTGGTAGTGGTGGTGGTTGGTATTAATATTCTGAGTGGAGTTCTGCTCTATCGGCCAGGCCAGAGCACAGGGGCCCTCTCTCGGCCACTACGGCCTCCACTGGCTAGTCTCCAGTGAACCTCCCATCATGGCCTACTGAGTGACTGGAATGACAGACGAGCACAACAATGCTCAGCTCCTATTTTTGGCTTCTTATAGAGATGAGGTCTCACCAAGCTTCCTGAGGTGGTCTCAAACCCAGGGGTTCAGCCCATCCTCTTGCCTCGGCCTCCCAGTTCACCAGGATGACAGGTATAAGCCCCCACACTCAGCCTCCACACCCTTCTTGGGGCCCCAACGTGAGACCCGCTCCCTGATGACAATCTGGGACCCCGGATAGGGTGGCTGGGCTTGCCCACTGAGTCCTCCCTGGGGAATGCCTGACACAGGGACTTATCTCTGCCAGGGCACCCACCCCTCCTCCTGCCTCGTTCTCCGGGGTGGACCTGCTACCTCCTTCTAGGGTCCATCTCATGGAAAGGGAGGGTGTTACTCTTAAACCTTCAGGGAGGCTGGGATGGCCAGGCAACTCATGCACATCTTCTTGGCACTCAGGGAGGTCATGACAGGAAGATGGCCAGATCCCATGAGCTCAAGACCAGGCTGGACACCATAGCAAGCCCACACCTTGATCCCAAGAAAAACCTAGAAAACCTTGGGTGAGGTCAGGCCTCATCGGGAGGATCGCCTCTGGCCCAGAGTTCAAGACCAGGCACAAAGACCAGGATGTCAACAAAATGAAAAGCCTGGGATCGCAGCAGTTTGAGAGGTCCAGACCAAGAGGATGGCCCATTTTGAGAGCAGCCTGGTCAACCTAGTGAGGAACAAAAATAAATAAATAAATAAATAAATAAATAAATAAATAAACAAACAAACAAAGAAAAAATCCATTCTCCTGCAAAGCTTCTGCCCACAGTCCTTCATCCCCCGCCCCCCCATTAAATGATCCACCATGCTCGGCACCTTCCAGTCCCAACCACCCCAATGGCTGTCCCACTTTGGTGCTGGAGTTCCTGAGGATCCCTGGCCAGTTTCCTGCTGACTCTCTTCTCCAAGAGGAGAAATGTGCCCCAGGCAGGTTGACACTCTTTCTCCGCGACCAGGACTTTCCACCAAGAAAGGCCAGGGACACATCTTTCACATGGGGACATTTCTTTACTCCCAATCCCATTTTTCTGGCTCTAAAGCCAGTTGCCCTGTGAA
>NW_007261711.1:0-10070 GCF_000164805.1 Carlito syrichta | reverse complement strand
CATGGCCAGTAGACCGAGAGCTGAAACCAGGCTGGACACCATAGCAATCCCCCAACTAGACACCAAGCAAAACCCAGAAAGCCTTGGGTGAGGGGAGGCCTTGGTGGGAGGATCACCTCAGGCCCAAAGTTCAAGACCAGACAGGAAGTCCAGGGTGTTGACCAAATGGAAAACCTGTGATAGCAGCAGTTTGACAGGCCAAGGACGATGAAGGCCTGAGTTGGGACGTGTGAGTGAAGCCAGAACTACCCAGTGTGGAAACAAAAGAGAGAGAGGAAAAGAAAGAAAGAGAAAGAAGGGAAGAAATGCATTTTCCTGCAACCATTCTGCTCAATCCTTCCCCTTTGGCCCCCCCACATGTGAGGGTTCCCAAAGCTCGGCACATTTCTGCCCCAACCCCCCTAATGGCTGCCCCAGTTTTGGTGCAAGATTTCCCGAGGTCCCTGCTGACTCTCCTCTCTGAGGTGAGAAATGTGTCCCAGGCAGCCTGGATCTTTGACTTGGCAATTAGGATGTTCAGCAAAGAAAGGTCAGGAACACAACCCTCACCCAGGGACATTTCTTCCGTCCAGTCCCATTTTTTCTGGCTTGCAAGTCAGTCACCCTTCAAATACGCCACGCACAGTTGAGAATCTGTGTACTATTCTGATGATTTTGGAGACAGGGTCTGCTCTGTGGCCCAGGTTGGGGCCTGGGGCATGACTGTTGTTCACTGATAGCCTCAAAATCACGGGCTCCAGCGATCCTCCTGCCTCAGCCTCCAGAGTGGCTGGGACAATGGGCACCACAACCCCAGACCCCCTGTTTGGATAGGTGCTGAGACCAGGTCTCCCTGCATGGCCCGGACTGGCCTTGGGCTCCTGGGCACCAGCCATCCTCCTGCCTCAGCGTACAAGAGCTCTGGGATTCCAGGCATTGGCCACCATGTCTGGCCTTCTGGTTGATTTTTGAAGAAGGATAGAAGCCTGGCTCTGGGCCACAGCCTCATCATTCCAGTGCTTTGGGAGGCCAAGGTCAGCGGCCGACCTGGGCCCATGGGTCCAAGACATGCCTGGGCAACTCAGTAAGACCTTGTCTCTAACCTTCATTCCAAATGAACTGGGCATGGTGATGCGCACCTGTCATTCTGGCTCTTTGGAAGGCCATGGGGAGGCTCTCCAGAGCCTGGCAGGCCCGGGAGAGAGCCACCACCCTCCAGCCTGGGCGATGGAGTTAGACTCCACTAAAAAAAAAATAAGGAAAGAAAAGAAGAGCATTGATTTGTGTATGCAGTTGGGATCATGGTGTACAGACATATCATTGGGGAAGTAGGCCTCAGACTTGGGCATAGAGTTCCTGAAAGATGGTGGATCGGCAGACAATCAGGCTGTGGTTTGGGAGGCCAAGGTGGGGTCTGCTGGAGCCTGGGAGTTCGAGAGAAACTTGGGCCATGTAGCAAGACCTCGTCTATCCCCGGAATGCAAACACACAAGTCGTCCATGGTGGTGCCCGTGGTCTTAGCTACATGGGATGTGGTGGCCTCCATCCCAGGGCATGCCTTTGTGTCATCCATGCCAACAGCATGTGCGAGTCCAGGCCCAGTGCCATGGCTCACGGGTGTAAGCCCCGTGCCCTGGTAGCCTGAAGTGGGAGGATGCCTGAGACCCGGAGTCAGACAGTAGTCTCGGCGGCATGGCCAGAACTAGTCTCGCCGAGAGGTGCCCCAAATCGAGTCTAGCGTGGTGGCCCCAGGTGTCCTGTATACTCGGGGGCCGAGGTCTAAAGACTGCCTGAGCCCTGCAGGTCACGTTCCCAGGAGTCACGATCATGCCACCATGCCCCAGCCCAGCCAGTTGAGACTCTGGTGACAAAAAAGACAAACCCACGTGCATCACAGAGGGTGTCCACAGCTCCCCAGGGAAATGTTCGCATTGGAGGGGGATGATGGAGTGATCGGGAAAGAAAGGCACCCTTCCCCCCCGGGAGGTGGCAGACTGAGCAACTGGAACCTGGGCTGGCTACAGTATTGTCGGACCTCCTTGATCACTCTGTGCTCAATGGCCACCCTAACTCAGGGCTTTCTGTTCCGTGAGCTCACACTCCTCTTTGCCGCGGGGCACAATGTGGAGGGTGGAGGCAGGTCTTCTGGGACACGTGACTGAAGGCACATGATGGACGTGACCGGTGGCCACCTTTGAAATCTTCCATGAACAGCAGGTTGGAAAATGCCTTTTCCACTCCTATCCCTGAGGTTGACTCCTCGCCCTGGCTGGCAGGGGTGGTGGTGGTGCTGGTAGTGGTGATTATTATTATTTGGAGTCAGAATCCCACTCAGTCACCCAGGTCAGAGTGCAGGGGCACACTCACGGCAACCGCAGACTCCTCCTGCCAAGCTCAGGCAAACCTCCTGCCTCGGCCCACCGAGTGGCTGGAATCACAGGCCTTTGCCACCACGCCCGGGTAATTTTTGGATTTATTTTTATTTTATTTTATTTATTTTTGAGTTGGAGTCTCACTCGGTCACCCAGATTGGAGTGCAGTGGCTGCTTCTGGGCACCACAACCTCACCTGCTGGGCTCCAGCGATCCTTCCCTCTCAGTCTTCCTAGTAGACGGAATTACAGGCATGCAGTACCACGCCTGGCTGAATTTTTGATTTTATTGTAGAGATGAGGTCTCGCTGCCCAGGTGAGTCTCGAACCTGTGGGCTCAGGCAATCCACTCACCTCAGCTTTTCAAAGGCGTGGAATTACAGGCTGAGCCACCAAGCCTGGCTTGGATTTATTTTTGATGACTGAGATGAGGTCTCGCAAGTGTCCCAGGCAAATGTCGAACCAGGGACTCAGTCCATCCTCTTGCCTTGGCCTCCCAAGAGCCTGGATGCCAGGCTGAGCCCTTGAGTTCGGCCTGTGGTTATGGTGGTGGTGGTGGTTTGTATTATTATTCTGAGTCAGTGTCTCGCTCTGTTGCCAGGCTGGAGCACAGGGTCCCACTGTCAGACACTGTGGCCTCCACCGGCTCGGCTCAGGCAATCCTCATGCCACGACCTCCCTAATGACTGGAACGATAGGCTTGAGCCACCACACTCGGGTCATTTTTTGACATCTTGTAGAGATGAGGTCTTGCCGAGGTGCCAAGGCTGGTCTCGAACCCAGGGACTCAGGCCATCGCTCACCTAGGCCTCACAGAGCACCAGTATGACAGAGGTGAGCCCCTGCACCTGGCCTCCACACCCATCTCAAGGCCTTACCTCACAGCCCGATCCCTTCTGATGACCTGGGACCGTGGAGAGGTTGGCAGGAATCATCCGCCAAGCCCTCTTGGGGGAGCAACTGGTCCAGAGGTGTGTCTTAGTCAGGGCACCCACCCCTCCCTGTGCCTTGTTCCCCAGGGTGGAGCCACATGATCCTCCTAGGGCCAGCCTTGAGGAAAGGCAGGGCATGACTCTCAAACCTTTAGTGGGACAGTGATGTCTGGGAGACTCACGCATGTCTCGTCAGCACTGGGGGTGGCCGAGACGGGTAAAAAGCCAGGGCCCAAGTGCTCAAGACTAGGCTGGACACCATCACAAGCCCCCCATCAACCCTGGGTAAAACCCAGAAGACTTTGGGTGAGGGAAGTCCTATAGCAGGAGGATTGCCTCTGGCCCAGAGTTCAAGAACAGGCAGGAAGACCAGGATGTCGACCAAATGGAAAGCCTGTGATAACAGCAGTTTGGGAGGCCCAGGCTGAGAGGATATACTGAGTTGGGTGGTGTGAGAGCAGCCTTGGCAACCTAGAGAGGAAAGAAAAAATAAAGAAAGAATGAAAAGAAGGAAGGAAGGAAGGAAGGAAGGAAGGAAGAAAGGAAGGAAGGAAAGAAAGAAAGAAAGAAAAGAAAAAAAAAGAAAACCACTTTCCTGCAAGCATTCTGCCCTCAGTCTTTCCCTCCCCACCCCAATGACATGTGAGGTTCCCCCAAGTCCAGAAACTTACAGACCCAACCCCCCCAATGTCTGCCCCTGCTTTGGTGTGAGAATTCCCAAGGCACCCTGGCCGGGTTCCTGCCGGCTCTCCTCTCCAAGGTGAGAATTGTGCCCCAGGCAGGCCGACCCTCCAACTCGGGAACGAGGACTTTCCACCAAGAAAGCACAGGAACACATCCCTTACCCGGGACATCTCTTCCCCCAATCCCATTTTTCGTGGCTCTAAAGCTAGTCGCCCTATGAACACACTACGTAGAGTTTAGAATCTGTGTGCGATTCTGATGATTTTGGAGATGGGGTCTGGCTTTGTGGCCCAGGCTGGGGCCTGCGGACATGACCATCTTTCACCACCAACTTTGAAATCACAGGCTCCAGAGATCATCCCACCTCAGCCTCCAGAATGAATGGGACGATGGGCATCTCAATCCCAGACCCCCTGTTTGTATGGGTGCAGAGACAGGGTCTCCATACATGGCCTGTGCAGGCCTTGAGCTCTGGGGCTACAGTCATCCTCCCACCTCGGCCTCCAAGAGCACTGGTATTCAAGGTGTGGTCCTCTGAGCCAGGCATTCTGGTTTGTTTTCCATGAATGATTGAGGCCATGCTCAGGGGCTCAGCTTCGTCACACCAGCACTTTGGGAGGCTGAACCAGTGGCTGGCACAAACCCATGGGCTGAGACCCACTCGAGCACCTCAGCATGACTTCATCTCTACCATCCATCCCTAATGAGTGGGCATGGTGGTGCACACCTGTCGTTCTGGCTCCTCTGAAGAGTGGGGAAAGGCTCACTGGAGCCCGGCGGGTTGATGCTGTGGTGGCGGGGAGTGAGACACTGCCTTCTAGCCTGGGCGATTGAGTGAAACTCTGACTCAAAGAATAAAAGGAGAAAGGAAAAACAAAGAAGAACATCAATTTGCGTTTGGAGTTGGGATCATCGTGAACAGACAGAGATCATTTGAGAAAGAGGTCCCAGGCTTGGGCCTAGAGTTCCCAAAAGACGGTGCAATGGCAGACAATTGGGCTGTCACTTTATGAGGCTGAGGTGGGTGAACGCTGGAGCCCGGGAGTTTGAGACCAGCCTGGCACACAAAGTGAGACCTCATTGCTTCCCAGAATGCAAACAATGGGGATGCCCGTGGTGGCCCCTGTAGTTCCGGCTACACGGGATGTGGCACCTCCATCCCGGAGCATTCCTTGCATTGCCCCACCGACAGAGAGTGTGAGTTCAGGCCAGGCACCCTGGCCCAAGGCCGTCAGCCCAGCTCCCTGAGAGGCCATGGCAGGAGGCTGCCTAAGCCCATGTTTCAGAGACCAGCCCAGGCATACTGGGCAGACCTCATCTCGATGAGAGGTCCCCAAAATTGTGTCATGTGTGGTGGCCCCTAGAGTTCCATCTGCTTGGGGGCCAAGGCAGAAGTACCGCCTGAGCCCCACAGGTTGATGTCCTGTGATTAATGATTATGTCAGCGAGCCCCAGCCCAGCTGACAGAGACTCTGGTGATAAAAAAGACTCTTCCCATGTGTCATGATGGGGGTCCATGGCTCCCCAGGGAAAGAGCTACATGGGCGGGGGATGATGGAGTGATTGGGAGAGGAAGAGAGGAAGGGTCCCTTCCCACCCAAAAGTGGCAGGCCGGGTGACTGGAACCTGGGTTGACCACATTGTTGCTGGACTGCCTTGTTCACTCAGTGCCTGACACCTGCCCTATCTTGGGGCCGTCTGTTCCGTGAGCTCACATGCATCTTTGATGTGGAGCACAAGAGTGGAGGATGGAGACAGGCTTTCTGGAAAGTGTGACAAGGCACTAGGAAGACATGTCCAGTCGCCACCTTTGAAACCTCCCGCAATTGACAGGTGGGAAAGTGCCTTTTCCTCTCCCATCCCTAAGGGTGACTCCTCGAACTGGGTGGCAGGGGTGGTTGTGGTGGTGGAATTATTATTTGGAGTTGGAATCCCGCTCTGTCACCAAGACCAGAATGCAGGGACTACCTCACAGCCACCACAGACTCCACCTGCTGAGCTTAGGTGATCCTCCTGCCTCGGCCCCACAAGTGGTTGGAATGATAGGCCTGTGACACCACACCCAGCTAATATTTGGATATATTTTTTGATGGCCAAGACGAGGTCGAACCAGGATCCTGGACTGGTCTCAAACCCACAGGCTCAGATCATCTAAATGGCTTGTCCTCGAAGGGCCAGCATTCCAGGGTGAGCACCTGAGCCCGGCCCGTGGTTGTGGTGGCGGTGGTTGATATTAATATTCTGAATGGGAGTACCACTCTGTTGCCCAGGCCTTAACTCGAGTGGTTGGAAACAGGCATGTGGCACCATGTTTGGCTCATTTTGTTTGTTTCTTGTAGAGACGAGGTATCGCCAAGGTGCCTGGGATGGTCTCCAATGCTGGGGCTCAGGTCAACATCTCACATTGGCTTCCCAAAGCACTGGGTGACAATCATGAGTCCCCATGTCCAGCCTTCACACCCCTCTTGGAGTGCCACCATGAGGCCAACTCCCTTCAGATGATACTGGACACCAGAGAGGGCAGACAGAGTCATCCACCAAGCCCACCCAGGAGGAGAGCCTGTCGCAGGTGTGTGTCTCCACAGGGGCAGCCAGCCCTCCACCTGCCTTGTTCCCCAGGGTGGACCCACTCGATACTCCCAGGGGCCAACTTGGTGAAAGAGAGGGCTTGACTCAAACCTTTGGGGGTGGGGATGGTCGAGTGACTCATGCCTGTCTCCTTGGCACTCAGGGAGGCCAAGAAGGGAAGATGGCTGGAGTCTGGCAGCTGGACACCATAGCAAGCCTTCACATAGATCCCAAGCAAAACCCAGAAAACCTTGGGTGAGGGCAGACCTCAATGGGAGAATTGCCTCCCGCCCAGAGTTCAAGATCAAGCAGGAAGACCCAGATGTTGCCCAAATGAAAAACCTATGATTGAAGCAGTTTTGGAAACCCAGGCCGAGAAGATGGCCCGAGTTGGAATGTTTGAGAGCAACGTGGGCAACCTAGTGAGTAAAGAAAAGAAGGAAAGAACGAACGAAAGAAAGAAATCCATTCTCCTGCAAAATGTCTTCTCTCAGTCCTTCCACCACTGCCCCCCAACATGTGAGTGTCTGCCAAGTTCGTCACCTACCAACCACAACCCACCCCCCAATGGCTGTCCTATATTTGGGTGGGAGTTTCCAAATCTCCCTGGCCGGGTTCCTGCTGGCTCTCATCTCTGAGGTGAGAAATGTGTCCCAGGCAGGCTGACCCTCTGACTTGGCAACAAGGATCTCCACCAAGAAAGGCCAGGGACACATCCCTCACCCGGGGACATTTCTTCATCCCCAATCCAATTTTTCCTGACTATAAAGACAGTCGTTCTGTGAACACACAACGTGCAGTTGAGAATGTTTTTGGAGACAGGGTCTGGCACTGTGGCTCAGCCTGGGGCCCAGGGACACAACTGTTCACCGCCAGCCTCGAAGTCTTGGGTGATCCTCCCTCCTCAGAATCCAGATGGCCAGGATGATGGGTATCTCCACCCCAGACTCCCTTTTTAGATGGATGCAGAGACAGGGACTCCCTCTGTGGGAGTCTGGCCATGGACTCCTGGGCTCCTGCCATCCTCACACCTCGGCCTCCCAGAGCACTGGTATTCCAGGTGTGGGACAACATGTCAGGCCTAATGGTTCATGTGCGATGAAGGATAGAGGCTGGACTTGGGAGTTGAGCCTCATCATCCCAGTGCTTTGGGAGGCCAAAGACTGCGACCAGCCTGAGCCCATGAGCTGAGACCTGGCTGGGCACCATGGGGAGACCTCATCTCTACCCTCCATCCCAAATGAGCTGGGCGTGGTGGCATGTGCCTGTCATTCTGGCTCCTCAGAGGGCCAGGAAAAGGCTTGCCAGAGCTTGGCAGGCCAGGTCAGATATGGCCGGGAGTGACTACCACCCTCCAGCCTTGGCGATGGAGTGAGACTCTGACTCAGACAAAAAGTAAAAAAAGGTAAACAGAAGCTCATCCATTTGTGTATGGAGTTGGAACCATCATGAACAGACAGATCATTTGGGAAGGAGGCCCCAGCCATGGACCTAGAGTTTCTGAAAGACGGTGGATCAGCAGATAATCGGGCTGTGGCTATGGGAGGCTGAGGCAGGGGGCTGCTGAAGCCTGGGAATTCAAGACCAACCTTGGCCTGGTAGCGAGACCTCATTGCTCCCCAAACACAAAAACTGGAGTTGTGCATGGTAGTGCATGTGATCCCGGCTACACAGGATGTGGTGGCCTCCATTCCTGGGCATTCCTTTTGCGTCAACCCCACCAACAGAACATGTGAGTCCAGGCCAGGCAGCAAGGGTAATGACCAACAGGACACTACCCAGGGAAGCCAAGATGTGAGGCTGCATGAGCACAGAGGTCAGAGACCAGCCCAGCCTAATTTGACTGATCTCATCTTGGGGAGAGGTCCCCAAAATCAAGTCAGGCGTGGTGGCCCCTGGATTCCCGGGTATTTGGGGACCTGGGTGGGAGGACCACCTGAGCCCCATAGGTCAAAGCCCTGGGAGTCACGATCGTTATGCTGTGCCCTATCCCTGCCAACAGAGACTCTGGCGACAAAAAAGACGCAACCCATGTGCATCACGATTGGCGTCCACCGTTCCCCAGGGAAAAGTCTGCAGGTGCTGGGGTCGAGGGAGTGATCAGGAGAGAAAAGGGCCCTCCTCCCACCCAAAGGAGGCAGACAGGGCAACCAGAACATGAGCTGGCTGCTGCATTGCCATACCGCCTAGATCACTCTGTGCCTGATGGCCTCCTTAGATCGGGGCCGTCTGTCCCGAGAACTGACAAACATCTTTGCTGTGGAGGACGAGTGTGGAGGGTGGAGGCAGGCCTTCTGTAGCACGTGGACCAAGGCATTGGACAAACGTGCCTGGGGGCCATCTTTGAAACCTCCCATAAATGACAGGCCAGAAAGTGCCTTTTCCTCTCCCATTCTTGAGTGTGTCTCCTCACTGGGTGGCAGGGATGGTGGTAGTGGGGGTGATTATTATTATATGGAGTCAGAATCCCGCTCTGTTGCCCAGGAAGGAGGGCAGGGGCATGCATATGGCCACCGTGGACTCCACCTGCCGGGCTCAGGTGATCCTCCTCCCTTGGTCCCCCAAGTGGCTGGAACCAAAGGCCTGCACTACCATGCTCAGCTAATGTTTGCATTTATTTTTCATGACCGAGACAAGGTCTCACCCCATGCCCCAGGCTGGTGCTGAAGCTGCAATCCCAGATCATTCCACTCACCTGGGACTCTGAAGGACTGGGATGCCAGGCTGGGCCCCTTAGCCTGGCCTGTGTTTGTGGTGGTGGTGGTGGGTGGTATTATTATTCTGATAATGAGTACTGATCTTTCGCCCAGGCTGGAGTACAGGGACCTGCTCTTAGCCACTGAGGCATCACTGGTTTGGCTCCGACATACCTCCTGCCACAGCCTACCGAGTGTCTGGAATGCCAGGTTTGCACCACTACGTTCAGCTAATTTTTTGGACTTCTTGTAGGAACGAGTTATCGCCAAGGTGCTCAGGCTGGTCTCGAACTTGGGGCTCAGGCCATCCTCTCGCCACTGCCTCCCAGTTCACTGGAATGACTGGTGTGAGCCCCCATGCCCAGCATTCACACCCCACTCAGGGTCTGAGGATGTGGCCCACTCCCTTCTGATGACTCAGGATCACGGGAGGGGCAGATTTGCTTGCTGCGCCCTCCCCATGTGGAGCCCCTGTCTCAAGGGGGTTTCTCCACTGGGATGCCCACACTTCCACCTGCCTATTTCCCAGGGTGGACCCATTCACTCCTCCCAGAAGCCGCCTCAGGGAAAGGGAGTGCATGACTCTCAAACTTTAGGAGGAGGCATGGCGTCTGAGCAACTCAGGCCTATCTCCTCAGCACTCAGGTAGGCCGAGACAGAAAGATGGCTGGAGCCTGGGAACTCAAGACTGGTCTGGACACCATAGCAATTCCCCACCTTGACCTCAAACAATGCCAGAAAACCATGGGTGAGGACAGGTCTCGGCGGGAGGATCACCTCTGGCCCACAGTTAATGACCAGGCAGTAAGACCAGGATGACGGCCACATTGAATGCATGTG
>NW_007261710.1:4498-8296 GCF_000164805.1 Carlito syrichta | reverse complement strand
GAGGTGGGAAGACGGCTAGAGCCTAGAAGTCAAATGTCAGCTGGGGCCACACAAGGAGAGACTGTCTTCGCACCCATCCAAACAGGGGGTCTGGGGTCGAGGCGCCCGTCTTACTGGACACTCAGGAGGCTGATGTGGGAGGGTCACTGAAGCCCACAATTTCGAGGCTGGTGGTGAACGATGATAGATTCCCCAGGCTCCAGCCTGGGCCACAGACCCAGACACTGTCTCCAAAACCTTCAGAATCGTACACAGGTTCTCAACTGCACGTGGTTAGTTCACAGAGCGACGGGCTTTAGAGCCAGGAAAAATGGAATTGGGGGCAAAGAAATGTCCCCAGATGAGGGAAGTGTCCCTAGCCTTTCTTGGTGGAAGGTCCTCATTGCTGAGTAGGTGGGTCGGCCTGTCTGGTGCACATTTCTCCCCTCATAGAGGAGAGTCAACAGTAACCCAGTCAGGGAGAGTTGTGAACACCTACACCAAAGTGTCAGCTACTAGGGAGGTTGAGGTGGGAAGTTGTCAAGCTTGGGGGTCCCTCACATATGGGGGGGCAGGGTTGAAGGCCTGAGGGCAGAAGGTTTGCAGGAAAATAGATTTATTTCTTTCTTTCTTTCTTTCTTTCTTTCTTTCTTTCCTTCTTTCTTTCCTTTCTTTCTTCCTTTCTTCCCTTCTTTCTGTCTGTCTTTCTTTTCTCTCCTCACTTGGCTGCCCAGGCTGCTCTCAAATTACCCAACTTGGGTCATCCCCTTGGCCTGTGCCTACCAAACTGGTACGATCATAGTTTTCCATTTGGTCGACATCCTAGTGTTCCTGCCTGTTGTTGAACTCTGGGATGGAGGTGATCCTCCCACAGAGGACTGCCCTCACCCAAGATTTCTTGGTTTTGCTTTTGGTTGAGGCGTGTGCATGCTATGGTGCCCAGCCTGATCTCAAGGTCCCGGCCTCTGGCCATCTTCATGTTTTGGCCTTCCTGTGTGCCAGGGAGACAGGTATGAGTAGCTCAACCGTCCCTGCCCCAACAGAGGTTTGAGAGTCAAGCCCTCCCTTTCCTTGAGGTGGCCCCTGGGACGAGCAAGCGGGTCCACCCCAGGGAACGAGACATGAGGAGGGGTGGGCACAGAGGCAAAGACACACCCATGTGCCAGGTGCTTCCCCTATGGAGAGCTTAGTGGGTGAATCCAGTTGCTGTCTCTGGGGTACTGGTCATCAGAAGGAGTGGGCCACATGGTGGGCCCTCAAGAGTGGTGTGGATACTGGGAGTGGAGACTCACACTTGTCATCCCAGCACTCTGGTAGGTCGAGTCAAGAAGATGGCCTGAGCCATTGGGTTCGAGATCACCCCAGGCACCTTGGCGAGATCTCATCTTTACAAGAAGCCAAAAAAAATTAGCCAAGCTTGGTGGTGCAGTCCTTTTGTTCTAGCCACTCAGGAGGATGCGGTAGGAGTATCACCAGAGCCCAGTCGGTAGAGGCTGTGGTGGCTGAGAGTGGTTCCTTGCACTCCGGCCTTGACAGCAGAGTGGAACTATGACTCAGAATAATAATACCAATCACCACGACAACCACAACCACAGGCTATACTCAGGGGCTCAGCCTGGCATACTGTCACTTCAGAGGCCCAGTCAAGTGGACGGCCTAAGCCTGCACATTCGGCCCCAGCTCAGGACACGGGGTGAGGCCTCATCTCAGCCATCAAGCATAAATCTAAAGAATAGCTGGGTGTGGTGGTGCAGGACTGTTGTTCCAGCCAGTCTGGGGGCTGAGGCAGGAGGATGGCTTGTGCCTGGCATGTGGAGTCCACGGTGACCGTGAGCATGCCCCTGTGCTTCAGCATGGGTGACAGAGTGGGATTCCGAATCCAAATAATAATAATCACCACCACCACCACTGCCACTGAGCACGAGGAGTCTCCCTTAGGGATGGGAGAGGAAAAGGCACTTTCTGGCATGTCGTTCACAGGAGGTTTCAAAGGTGGCCATCAGGCACGTCCATCCCATGCCTTGGCCACCTGCCCCAGAAGGCCTGCTTCTACCCTCCTCATTCATTGCCAACAGGAAATACGTGTGTCAGCTCAAGGAACAGACGGCCCGGTGATAGGGCGGCCATCATGCACAGAGCAATGTAGGCAACCTGGCAAACCCGTGGCCAGCCCAGGTTCTGGTTTCCCTGTCTTCCACCTTCAGGCGTGGGGAGGGACACTTCCTCTCCCGATCATTCCATCATCCCCCACCCATAGGGAACTTTCCCTCGGGAGACGTGGACACTCATTGTGATGGACATGGGAGGCGTCTTTTGTGTTGCCATAGTCTGTTGGCTGGGCTTGGGTTCAGCGGCACGATTGTGGGTCCCAGGTCACTGACCTGCAGGGCTAAGGCAGTCCTCCCACATTGGCCCCTGAGGAGCCGGGACTCAGTAAAACATCATGCCTGACTCGCTTTTGGGGACCTCTTGCCAAGATGAGTTCTGACCATGCCGCCCAATCTTGTCTCTGATCCCTGGGCTCAGGCAACCTCCAGTCTTGGGCTCCCAGGGCACGGGGCTGACAGCCGTGAGCCACGGTGCCCATCCTGGACTTGCACTTTCTGTCAGCAGGGGCAACACAAATGAATGCCCCGGGATGGAGGCCACCGTGACCTGGGTAGCCAGGACAGCGAGCACCACCATGTGTGACTCCGGTGTTTGCATTCCAGGGAGCGATGAGGTCTCGCTACATGACCCAGGCTGGTCTCGAAGTTCTGGGCTCTCTCAGTCTCCCACCTCGGCCTCCCAAAGCCACAGACCCATTGTCTGCCAATCCACGGTCTTTCAGGAATTGTAGGCCCAAGGCTGGGGCCTCTTTCCCAAATGACCTGTCTGTTCACAATGATCCCAACTCCATACACAAATGGATGCTCTTCTATTTTTTCCTTTTTTCCTTTTTTTATATGAATCAGAGTCTCACTCCATCACAGGTTGGAGGTGGGTAGCTCTCTCCCAGCCACCGCAGCCTTGGCTCACCGTGCTCCGACAAGACTTACCTCAGTCTTCTGAGGAGTTGGAATGACAGGCACACACCACCACTCACAGCTCACTACTGATGGAGGATACAGATGAGGTCTCACCCAGGTGCCCTGATGAGTCTCGGCCTGCAGTCTTAGGCCAGCCACTGGCCTTGGCCTCCCTAATTGCTGGCTTAACAAGGCTGAGGACCTGAGCCCGGCCTCGATCCTTCATCTAAATCGAACCAGAAGGCCTGACCTGGGGGCTCACGCCTGGAATCCCAGGGTTCTTGGAGGCTTAGGCAGGAGGTTGGCTGGAGCCCAGGAGCCCAAGGCCAGCCCAGGACATGCAAGGAGACTCCATCTCTGCACCTATCAAATCAGGGGGTCTTGGGTCAAGGTGCCCATTGTCCTAGCCACTCCGAAGGCTGAGGCGTGATGATAGCCAGGTCCCGCAATTTTGAGGCTTGTGGAGAACAACGTTCATGTCCCCAAGACCCAGCCTGGGTCACAGAGCTAGACCCTGTCTCCAAAAAAAATCAGATTTATATAGATTCTCAACTGCATGTGGTGTGTTCAGAGGGCAACTGGCTTTAGAGCCAGGAAAAATGAGACTGGGGGGAAGAAATGTCCCTGGGTGAAGAATGTTTGCCTGACCTTTTAGGCAGAAGGTCCTCATTGCCAAGTTGAAGGGTCAGCCTGTCTGTGGCACATTTCTCACCTCATAGAAAGATCCGGCAGGAACGTGACCAGGGAGCCTCAGCAACACCTGCTCTAAAGGGTGGCTGCCATTGGTTTGTTTTGGGCTGGAGGGTGCTGA
>NW_007261710.1:3324-4058 GCF_000164805.1 Carlito syrichta | reverse complement strand
CCAAACTGCTATGATCAGAGGTTTTCATTGGTTGATATCCTGGTCCTCCTGCCTGGTCTTGAACCCAGGGCTGGAGGTGATCCTCCTGCCAGGCCTGCCCTCACCCAAGGTTTTCTTGGTTTTGCTTGGGATCAATGTGGGCACTTGATATGGTGTCCAACCTGGTCTCTATCTCCCGAGCTCCAGCCATAATCCTGTCTTGGCCTCCCAGACTGCTGAGGAGACAGGCAGGAGTTGCCAGGCCATCCCTGCTCACCTGATGATTTGAAGGTCACACTCTCCCTTTCCCAGAGGTGGCCCTTGGGAGGAGTGTGTTGGTCTAACCTGAGGAAAGAGGCAGGTGGAGGGGGTGGGCACCCCAGTGGTGACACACCCCTGCACCAGATGCTTTCCCTGGGGATGGCTCGGCAGGCAAATACAGACACCCTGCTGGGTTCCTGGGACATTGTAATGCAGTAGACCTCACAGTGGGGCCTGAGATGGGTGTGGAAGCTAGCACGGGCCCTCACGTCTGTCATCCCTGCACTCTGGTAGGCCAAGCTGAGAGGATGGCCTGAGCCCCTGTGTTGAAGACCAGCCTGGGCACCTTGGCAAGAACACATCTCTAGAAGTAGCCAAAAAAATGAGCTGAGGTGGTGATGCATGCCTGTTCTTCTGGCCACTCAGGAGGCCATGAAGGGAGGATTGCTTGAGCCCAGCTGGTGGAGGCTGTGGTGGCCAAGAGCAGGCCCCTG
>NW_007261710.1:0-3236 GCF_000164805.1 Carlito syrichta | reverse complement strand
CTGGCCCTTCGGAGGTCCAGGCAAGTGGATGGCCTGAGCCTGTGGGTTCGTCAAGAGCTTGGGAAACTGGGTGAAACCTCATCTCGGCCATCAAAATTAAATCCAAATATTAGCCAGGTGTGGTGGTGCAGGCATGTGGTTCCAGCCACTAGGGAGACCGAGGTGCGAGGATCACCTGAGCTCAGCAGGTGGATGCCACGGTGGCCGTGAGCATGCCCCTACCTTCTGACCTGGTTGACAGAGAGGGAATCTGACTCCAAATAATAATAATCACCACCACCACCACCACCATGACCACCCAGTGCGAGGAGTCATCCTCAGGGATTGGAGAGGAAAAGGCACTTTCTGGCCTTTTGTCCATGGGATATTTCAAAGATGACCACCAGGCACATTCACCCCACACCTCTGGCCACACACACCAGAAGGCCAGCCTCCAACCTCCAGACTTTGCCCCAAGGCAAAGATTCCTGTGAGCTCATGGAACAGACGGCCCCCAGTTAGCGTGGCCTTCAGGAACAGAGTGATCAAGGCAACACAATAATGCCACGACCAGCCCTGGTTCCAGTTCCCCCATCTGCCTCCTTCTGCCAGGGTGAGGACACCTTCCTCTCAATCCAGTGTCCCCATCTCACTTGGACCTTTCTCTGGGGAGTCATGAATACATGTCATGACGCATGTGGGAGGCACCTTTTTGTCACTGGAATCTCTGTGGACCAGGTTGGGGCACAGTGGCACGATTGTGTCTCCTGAGGCCTTGACCTATGGGTCTCATGCAGTCCTCCCGCCTTGTACCCGTGTGGCCAGGACTCTGTGGGCCACAACGCTTGACTCGATTTTGGGGACCTCTCACAGAGACGAGGTCTGGTCATGTTGCTTGGCTGGTCTCCAAGCCCTGGGCTCAGGCAGCCTCTCTCCTCAGCCTTGTAGGATGCAGGGCTGACAACCATGGGTCATGGTTCCCAGCCTGAACTCACACGTAATGTCAAAGGGGTCTATGCATGGGAACTCTGTGGGAGGGAGTTCACCGTGTCCTGTGTAACTCGGACCATGAGTGCCACCACAAGCAACTTTAATTTTTGCATTCTGGGGAGCAACGAGGTCTCACTATGTGGCCCAGGCTAGTCTCCAATTCCCGGGATCCAGCATTCCCCTATCTCAGGCTCCCAAAGCCACAGCGCAATTATCTGCTGATCCACTGTCTTTCGGGTCCTCTAGGCCCAAGGCTGATGACCCCTTCCCAAATGATCTCTATTCACCATGATCCCAATTCCATACAAAAACAGATGTGCATCTTTTTTTCCTTTTTGTTATTTTCTTTGAGTCAGAGTCTCACTCCATCGCCCAGACTGTAGGGTGGTGTCTCGCTCCTGGCCACCACAGACTCAGCCTGCCATGCTCTAGCAAGGCTTTACCCAGCCTTCTGAGGAGACAGAACGACAGGTGTGTGCACCACACCCAGCTCACTTGGGATGGGGTAGAGATGAGGTCTCTCGAGTTGCCCTGTTGGGTCTTGAATTGCAGAAAAGGGCTGGCTGTGGACTTGGAATCCCAAAGTGCTGGGATGACAAGACTGTGTCCCCGAGTGCGGCCTTCAAAGTTTGTCAAAAAGGTACCAGAAGGCAGGGCATGGCGACCAACGGCTGAATTTCCAGCATTCTGGGAGGCTCAGGCGGGAGGATAGTTGGAGGCCAAAAGCTCAAGGGAGACCCTGTCTCCACACCCTTTCAAAACAGGGTATCTGGGGTCACGGTGCCAATTGTCTGGGCCACTCTGGAGGCTGAGGCAGGAGGATCACAAGAGCCTATAATTTCTAGTCTGGCAATGAATGTCAGTCATGTCTACAGGCACCAACCTGGGCCACAGATCCAGACCCTCTCTCCAAAAACATCCGAATTGTGCACAGATTCTCAAATTTTGTAGGGTTTTCATAGTGCAACTGACTTTACATCCGGGAAAATGGGATTGGGGGAAAGAAATGTCCCCGAGTGAGAGATGTGTCCCTTGCCTTTCTTGGTGGAAGGTCCTTGTTGCTGAGTTGGTGGGTTGGCCTGCACAGGACACATTTCTCACCTCGGAGAGGAGAGCTGGCAGGAACTCAGTCAGGGAGCCTAAGGAACTTCCTTACCAAAGCGGGGCCAGCCATTGGGGGGGTGGTGGGGCTGGAAGGTGCCAAACTTGGGGAACCCTCACATGTGAAGGGGCTAGGGGAAGGACTGAGGGCAAAGGATTCCAGGAGAATTGATTCTTTCTTTCTTCCTTTCTTCCTCTCTTTCTTCCTCTCTTTCTTTCTTTCTTTCTTTCTTTCTTTCTTTCTTTCTGTCTTTCTTTCTTACTTTCTTTTTTACTTTTATTTTCTTTCCTCATGAGGTTGCCCAGGCTGCTCTCAAACTGCCCAACTCGGGCCATCCTGTTGGCCTGGGCCTCCCAAACTGCTGCGATCACAGGCTTTCCATTTGGTCAACATCTTGGTCTTCCTGCCATTCTTGAACTCTGGGGTGGAGGCGAACCTCCCACCAAGGCCTTCCCTCACCCAAGGTTTTCTGGGTTTTACTTGGAGTCGAGGTGGGGGCTTCCTCTGGTGTCCAGCCTGGTCTCAAGCTCCTGTGCTGCAGCCATCTTCATGACTCGGTCTCCCCGCATGCCGAGGTGACAGACATGAGTCGCCAGGCCATCCCCACTCTTCCAATGGTTTGAGAGTCGGGCCCTCCCTTTCCTCAAGGTGGCCCTTGGGAGGAGTGAGCAGTTCCATCCTGGGAAACAAGGCAAGTAGATTGGTGGTCGCCCCGGTGGTGACATATCCCTGCCTCAGGCGTTCTCCCCAGTGAGGGCTCATCTGTTGAATGCTGCCACCCTCTCCAGGGTCCCAGGTCATCGGAAGGGAGTGGGGCTCGCGTTGGGCCCGAAGAGAGGAGTGAAGGCTGGGCGTGTGGTCTCAGGCCTGACATGCCAGCACTCTCGGTGGCCGAGGTGAGAAGATGGACTGAACCCCCGGATTTGAGACCAGTCTGGGCACCATGGTGAGTCCTAGTATCTACAAGAAGCCAAATAAATGAGCCGAGAGTGGTGGGGCATGCCTGTCATACCGGCCACTCAGGAGGCCATGGGGGGAAGATTGCCAAAGCCCAGCTGGTGGAGGCTGCAGTGGCCAAGAGTGGGCTTCTGCATTCCAGCCTGGGCAACAGAGTGGGACTCTGATTCAGAATAATAATACCAACCACCACCACAACAACCAGAGG
>NW_007261709.1:0-8939 GCF_000164805.1 Carlito syrichta | reverse complement strand
AAACATCTTGCACACATAAGAGAATTTCTGATCGTTGAACAAATGAGAAACATTCTTCATTAAAGTCTTCTCAATTTTTTTCTTATTTCAAAGTTATCTAAAGAATGTATATGTACATTACTCAAAAGCTCTAATATCAGAATTTTGAATTTGCTAAATTAAAATAAGAAACTTGAAGACTGTACTAAACTAATGTATTAGCTTGATGTCACATTTTAAAAAGCCATATACAGAAAATAATTGGAGAGCTATTTATCAACTATTGTTGCAATCCAAAAGACCTAGGCTGTAAAAAATAATTAACACCTTAAGATTTACAAAAATATTACTCCAAGCTTTATAATAAATATGACTTTTGACATTTAGCATGGTATAATATTATAGCTCTCCATTTGATTAATAACCTTGGAAGAACAAAAACCAAAATAACATATTATATCCAGTGTGGATATAATTGATATGAATTGTTAGGGGAAAGATGCAGGTTTTATCCTCCAGAAGCACCAGCTCTGGAGATTCATGGGACAGTTAAAAGATAGTGCCTCAGCCTTGCATTGTAGGCACAAGGTTTCATTAGCACAATAGGAGTAATTACCATGCTCACTTTAGTCTCTTATGAAGTGAAGAGATGTTAGTTCACACTAAAATTACAGATGATTTAATATAATGCAGTTGGTCAAATTTATTAATTTATACTTAGAGATTCTGTGGTGGTGGTGGTGGTGGTGGTGGTGGTGCTGTGTGTGTGTGTGTGTGTGTGTGTGTGTGTGTGTGTGTGTGTGTGTGTGATGGAATACTTGAATGCAAGCCCCAGCAGCATTCTGAAAAGAAATTAGTAATTATTCTCTTGTTAGTAACATGGCCTAGAATGGATAAAGGAAATAAAACAGTTTGGGTTGGCAAATAATTCACCCACACCTTGGGAAAACCACAACTTGGGGAAAGCCACAAGAGAAGACACTTCTCTGAAGAGACTTATAGTTCTGGGTTTCTTTATTTCTGACTGATTGCCAGAATCTGACAGTTTAGTCATTTTAAGGCTCATTTGCTTACTTTTCTGAATGGGCACTTTTGCTTCTATTAATCCATTTTTCCTTTCTTTTTAGAAATGTTAATACCACTTATTATACTGCAGTTAATTCACATTAGAGATTTGGGCCTACAAGACATCTATCACTTACAAGGACAGAGAATTTTATTAATCAAATTCTTAGTTCTCTAGGGGTAACAATTCCTACTCTAGATCTGCAAATTACAAAGACTGCATAAAATCCAGTATTTAGTTAGCCTCTAGCACATATTTCTTATGATTCTCTGGAATTTGTGAACAAATGCCTGTAAGAATCACTATTTTAGTTGCAAGGGTACACGAGGAATGGTGCCAAGGCTGCCGCTGCCATGTGCACCACATGTTGTTACATTCTTCCTCACCCTCAAGCTCAGATGCCTCACATGATAAGAATTACCTAGGAAGGTAAAGGAGGCCACATGTCCTTTCCTTCTAATCTTCCTCCCCCTCAAGCTGATTGTGCATGACTAATGTGCTTTAGAAGAATTTAGGGGAAGAGAACAAAAGCAAAAACACCTTGGTTTATATGTGCATCTTCCTTTACTGCTTCCTTCCTTCCTTTATTTATTTTAAAAAAGAATGTTTAGCTTCCCTTCTTTTTCCTAGAATATTCCTTTCAAGATCTACTTGCCTTCCTGATGGTGGACCATGGCCACCTTTCCTTTCTCAAAGTAGCTGCAGATCTCTTGCTGGAGAACCTCTTCATCAATTCCAGTGTTATGGAAAAAAATATGACTTTCAGATACATGAGGGGGAACCCCAGAAAACTGGGATTATCTTTTGGAGGGTAGACTCCTTGTGGTATAGGCTTCCCATTTACCTCAATATTCCAGCTGATGTAGTTGAGAGAGTCTACATTCAGCTTCAGTGAACTGTTTTGTAGATTCTTTCAAGACATTTGTCCATTTCATAATGGGTGATTTACGAGCATACCTGCCCAGACTGTGCTGAGTGTTCAGCTCTTTTGGGCCAAAAACGGCATGACTTCCATGCCCCATCCCTCACGCTCGCCCAATCTCACCTGGAACAACTCTGTTTTCTTTTCCTGGATGAAAAAAGTCCTTAAAGGGGAACATTTTGTCACTGAGGAAAAGGTGAAACAAAAAACCTACAACAGCAGCAAAAGGCAGCAAAATTGATGAGTTCAAAAACTGTTTTGAGCAGTGGAAAAAGCATTTTGATAGATGTATTGCATCAAACAGAGAATATTCTCAAGGTAACTGAAATTTAAACACATAAGAAAAACTACAACATTTTTTATAAATAAATTTCAGGTTTTATGGAGGTCTCCCCTGGTATGTTTTTCATTTAAAGCATAATGGATAGATTACATATTTATTCATTCTCATTTTTCAAAATAAAAATAAAAAAGGTGAAAAAACATTTCATCTCAAGGCCAGAACTGAGGTTAGTATTCAGGCCATTTTGCATTCAAATCCTATGTCTTTTCTTTACATTTAGGTGTTACCAACAAAAGATTGACTTAAAAGATGGAATATAAAGTTATAGACACATTTATTTTATTAAAATTTAAAAATATGATAAAATTAAATAATAATGGGGTTCTTCCTCTCCAGTGTGCTGAAGTCAATGTACAAAATAAAAAGTGGGGGTCAATCACTATAGGCTTTCATCTTATGGCCAAGAATGAAAAAACTGGAATGGGGTTAGCAAATCGAATTTTCAACAGGTGGGAGGTGAGGAGATTACAATATAGGGTTTCTTTACTGAAGGGTTGACATTAAAAGTGAAGGAAAGAATATTCATGCATTTTCTGGAAATGGGTGAGGACTTCTCAGAACCAAAGTGCTGCCTTCCTTCTTCCCTTTTGTGGTCTCTTCTGGTTGTCACCATGGTGATTGTCAACTCTCATGGTACTGATTGTCATTTGCATGTAAATTAGCTGATAATGAGGTTAGAGGTTCTTCAGAGGTCAGGTGAACTGCTGTCTTTGATCCCACCAGTTTAGTTGATCTGGTCCATCAGAAGGCTTTCTTTTCTTTTCTTTTCTTTCCTTTTTTTTAAGAAAAATAGGGTTTGACTGGGGCAGAAATTCAGCTATATCATAGGGCCACTGAACTGGATAACAGAGGTACCTTAATCTTTTCAAATTCCTTAAACAAAATTGGTAGAACAAAGGATCCCAGAATTAGAAAGTTCTTTGAAAACTATTTATCTTACTTTCCACATTTGAAGCCTGAATAGAATAAAGAGATTGCCAATGTCACACAACTAGTTTGTGGTAGATTTGGGACAAAAAACAGGCCTTTTTGACTGCTAGTCTACTGCTCTTTCTGTTACTTCCGCATTTAGTGATTTTTTTTTTTTGAGGCACAAAATTATAATCCCAAAATCGTATTACTCTCAAAGTGGGGAGTTTTGATTTCTTATTGTTACAGTGTCTGTCAATGACTCATAAGGTCAGATGGAATATAATGTCATAGACACATTTATTTTATTAAAATTTAGAAAATATGATAAATAAACTACATAGGCAAAATAGTTTAGTAGGGAGGATAGTGGAATGGAATTTGGAATTCAAAATATTCAAAGTCCTGGCTTCACCAAGGTCTTTTAACCTTAACCAAATAACTCATTTAACCTCTCAAGCTTGCCCCCTTGAGAAAATGGTACATTTAAACTTGCTCTTATTTCAAAAAGAAGAAGTTTGTATTCTCTTCTATTACTTCCTTAGCATAATCATGTAACCACGCTCCACTCTGGGCACACAAAGGCCAGGTCTGTGTTCAAAGGCATATTTGTTTCAGGCAGGATGGGATTAAGTAGTGAGGATTCACTCTCCTGGGCATTTATCATGATTCCTGGGCATCATCCATTTTTCCTTCTGGTGTGGTGTTCAGAGAACCAACCCTCCCCATTCTTAGCCATGGGATTTGGAACAGGCCTTCTTTGGCTTAAAGCAAACCGCAAATTACAACATTCTGTCATGGTGGTATGTCATGGTTCAGGAATGGATCTGTCACTCCATTAGGACCAAAGACACAAAAAGAGACTTCATGGGCTATTTTGGGAACAGGAATTTTTGCTCCTCAGAACGTTTGGAATAGATATATTCTCTTTTTATGGATGGTTTGTATAAGGACAGAATGAACATTGTGAGGGAACAGGTTAGAACTTCAAAGGCACCATGGGTGCTCCTGATGTTGAAGCTGACTTGAACTTAAAACAGAGAGAGAGAAAAAACATTATCCCAAACTGGTAATATTAGTTGGGCTAGTGGACTAATCCTTTGAAACCAACTCTTGTAAATACCAAACTCCTTTCCAATTAAGTAATTAAATATATGTGCTTACTGTTGAAGTTATATGTGCTTATTGTTGAAGCTATATTTTTGATGGGCTGTTATGTCAATTATAAATAAAAGGACATTTGCCAAAGTGCAGTTGCAGTACTTTTCAACTGTTACCTGTGCAGTCACTGACTTCTGAGACAGGAAATAACTGGAATCTGGGTAATGGAATCACAAACATTAATTTATGAATAACCTGTGCCGAGAGCACAATTCCCCAGAGCACGTAGGTTAATGCTCTGTATTAACCAAATGAGATTCATCTTTAGCAGGTGTGAGTCTGACACTACAGAGAGAATGCCAGGGGGTAGAAAGGCTAATTCTTTTTTGGATTTCCCCAGAAAAGCACTTCCAACTACTCTCCTGTGTCTAAATTGAGTATTAGAGTCCCATGTGCTTAGATTGAATTACAATGACTATGCTAATAGTGTTCAAATACTTTCATATAATGAAAACTAGGAAATTCCCATATTATTTGTTTTCAGCAATGAAATTAACCTAATGTACATTATTTTTTCTTGTTTAAAACAGATGTTGTGGGTATTTGTATTAATAAGTAAGACTAAATAACACATTTTATTGACTATTAAATGAAAACAATTAGTAATTACTGACACATCTTGGTCAGTATTTTTTAAATTGTGGCCTCATTCAGGCAGGTAGATTGCAAAAACTCCTCCATGGTTTGGAACTTAAAAAAAATTTATTGTGAATTCATGGCTGATTTAATAAGACTCCATGTGGTCATTGTTTTTGTAAGATTGTTGAACAAAAACTTGATGTGGAAGAGTCTTGAAGCATGGGAGAAGCAGGTGTAGTTTGGCATCTTTTATTATGCAGGAATTTTAGAACTCTCCAATTGACCAGCATTTAACTCAATTCTTTGTGGCACAAAGAGAGCACTGACAATGCTGGCATGAATTTAGAATACCACTATGTGAGGTATCATTGAAAAAAGAGGATCACAGACTGAACATTGTTTTCCTCAGTTTCTTCCCAAAATATTACCTCAAGCCACCTGCAGCAGCCTTTATAACCTCTAGGTGAAGATGAGAAATGACATCTATTCAATATTCATTCTCTTCCTTGTCTCTGCGACCCTGTTAAATGATTGAAAGAGGCATCGCACAAGCTTAGAACTGGTGATAGGACTTTGCTCTTAAAAGAGTGAAAAGGAGACAAAGGGAAGACAAGGTGCTCCTGGATCTGGGAGTCTGACTTTTGACTTTCAGCCTGTCATGTTTCACCTTGATTATCCTGTTCATCAAATCTCACAAATCTGGATAACAAAAGCAAGGTGGGCAATGGCAGGGGACCCTCTTCATCCAACTGCTACCAAAGGATGCACGTTTTCTGACACAGAGCAACACGTTGTATTCTTTAGGTTTTGTACTTTTGGTGCTAACAAGAATAAAAGGGAGCTTCTTAGAGAAAAGAAAAATTATGGCACCAAGAAACCATTGGACACACAGTGCTACAGGGCACAGAGAATGAAGCTCATGTGTGAGATACAGAGTAAAACATCTGTTAAGTGAGGCACCAGCTTTATGTTTGACATATGGTCAGATTATTTGCAGATGGTAATTATTCCTACCTGTAAACCTAAACAGTTTTATTCCTAAACAAGTCCCATACAGTGGTATATGGTTGTGAATGTTTCATCACTGAAAGTTATATGCTTAAATTGCAGAGATTTAGATCTGTGGCACAGTTTTATTTTCTAATTTTATTTGAAGTCAATTGTCATAAACATATAAGTATCTTATGGATTTGTTATAATAAATTTTATAAACTTTTAACACTTCAAATATAGCAGTATGCTTTATTTTAGCCTAAAACTACTTTCTGTATGACCATTTACTATGAAACTACAACTAAAGTTTATCTAAGTATTAGAAGTGATTTCTGCACACACTTAGCCAATTAGACAGCAAAGGATTCATCTTTGACAGTCAGTGTTGCCATCTGACTTAGGCTTTCTGTTTATGGCCCAGTGAGAATATAAGACAAACTTCATGATTTAGAATTAAAAGGACATTCTTGCATGTTATGTGACTGCCTATGTTGAGAAGCAATGTAGAGTGAGGTGGTTCAAAGCATGAATCTGGAGGAAGATGGATTGGGTTCCAATCTGGACTTTGCCACTTTCTAGCTGTGGGACCTTGGAGAGATAACATCTTGGGACCTCAGCTTCCTCATATGTAAAATAATGAAAAATATGAGGACTTCCTCATAAAGTTACGGGAATTCAAATGAGTTAACATCTCTCAGGTTCTAGGAAGATTAACTGGGGCAAAATATACAGCATTAAGTCCTTGATAAATAAAAATGTTAAAGAAATAAATTCCTTATATTGACTAATTTTTCATCAACATATTTGATTCCTAGTGACTATGACTCATTAATTAACTAATACCTTCCATTGTGGTGAAAAAATATTTAAGATTGCACGGCTCCCCTAATAGTGCCTTTTATCATAATGATGATAAAAATCAATGATAATATTAAACTAACTCATTGCTATTTGAAGTTTGCCAACATTCTGACCTCTACTTGAACATACTGTGTTTGTTTGCCTTAGATAAGTGAAATCTAACCTTATGGTTTTTCCTTACTGACTTAACTTCAATCTTACAATGGCTGAATCAAGAATTTTTTGAGTCAGATATTTGTAGAGAAATAAATACTATCTTTTACTTCTATTTCATACACATATTGCCTAATGTTCTTTACTTATGTTAATTTTTTCAGTGTTTCGTGGGCTTTTGAGTATTGTAAATATCTGTTATTTTGATAATTATTTTTCCTTTTCTTTACTTTTATGGTAGTAACGTCTTTGATTGCCTTTTATTTTAACAATTCTTTGGGTTTTATAAAGAATAAACCATGCTCTGAAAATGTAAAATAGCTTATGATTCAGAATGGAAAAGTTTGTTGAAAGTTTATAGGCATAAGATTGTATGAATGTCTGAGTACTTAAAGAGCTTTTTTTTCATTTTTGAAATGATCCTCAACTGCACAGTGATGAATTGATTACATTTTTGAACCTCCAGCATTTACATGAGGTACCAGCCTGGTTCAATTAAAGATGAATTGCCTTGTGAAAAGTTTTTTTTTTTTTCTTTTTTCATATGCCATTTGGGGATATCAATATTTATAATGTAAATAAAAAGAACTTTGGAGAGTATAAATACTTAAGAAATAGTCATTGCACTGAATTTAAGAAATCAGAATATGAGGTAATTGGGGGCTTCTTTATGTGAATTGGTTAACATATAGGTGATGGCAAATAGGAAGCAGTCACTCTGCCTATGTTTGGTATCAACAAGGGATGTGATCATCTCCCTGCAGGTACCTTAACTTGTGGAAATCCTGAAGAAAACAACCCTGAACATGAATGGCTAAGTATTGTCTACTAATCAGGTTTTCTTCTCTCCTCAAATTTGTCATTAATGCATTCCTGGAAAACAAGATTAACCAATAATTTCTCTAAATGACTTGCTAAATAAATGTGCTATGGAGGTAAAGGGTAGCTTTCCTCTAATCTTGACACTACTGCTACTACTAATAATTGTGTATTTCAAATACTTATAATCATCATTTGAGTTAATAATTATCAAACACTTACTATATTCAATAGCAACTGTTTTATATACTTTTCCTGAAAACTCGCACGTGCTCTATGAAATGGAATTTGAGATGTTATTTCTTTATAGTGAATTACTCCAAAATTTAATGAGTTAGAACAACTATTTTATAATGCCAATGAACTTAGTGGGTTGGAAATCTAAATAGTGCATGATAAGATGCTTAACTGTACGTGACTGTAACTCCATCTGTGACTCTGGGGTTACTCAAGTGGGGGGTATGGAATGATCTGAAAGCATCATTAACTCACTTGTTAAACTCTTGAATTGAGATGATTAGAAAACTAGTACTACAAACCTGAAATCCTGCCTATGATCCCCTCATGTGTCTTTGCATCCTCATTGCATGGCACTTCAGAATGGTCAGACTTCTTACACAAGGCTCAAGGTTCTAAGTGTGAGTATCATAGGAAAGAAATCAGAAGCTGCAATGCTTTTGTATAACCCAGCCTCAGAAATCACCAGGCATCACTTTGGTAGTAGCATATTGGTCAAAATGTTTCCCACATACTACCCAAATGCAAAGAGAGTGGATATAGTTTCTACCTTTTGATGGAAGTTGTGTCAAATAGATTTGGGCTCTTGTTTTATTTTATTTTTTATTTTTATTTTATTATTTATTTATTTATTTTTTTGAGTTGGAGTCTCACTCTGTCGCTCAGACTGGAGTGCAGTGGCCACTCCCAGCCACCGTAGCCTTGACCTGCTGGGCTCCAGCGATTCTTCCGCCTCAGCCTTCCTAGTAGCTGGAACTACAGGTGAGCGCTACCACACCCGGCTAATTTTTTGATTTATTGTAGAGATGAGGTCTCGCCAAGTTGCCCAGGTGGGTTTCGAACTCATGGGCTCAGGCAATCCACTCACCTCGGCCTCCCAAAGGCACGGGATTACAGGCTGAGCTACCGAGCCCGGC
>NW_007261708.1:0-11511 GCF_000164805.1 Carlito syrichta | reverse complement strand
AAAAGAGAGAAAAAGCTGAAATAAACACAATCAGAAACACAAGAGATGAAGTTACATCTGACCCTGAAGAAATACAAAAGATCATTAGAGACTACCCTGTACACTTGTATGGAAACAAACTTGAAAATCTTAAGGAAATAGAGGACTTCCTGTCATCACACAACCTGTCTAGGTTGAAACAGAAGAAATTGAGACCCTAAATAGACTAATAACAATCCAGGAAATTGACTACATAATAAGAAAATTACCTACAAAAAAAAAGCCCTGGACCAGATGGCTTTCCAGCAGAATTCTACAAGACATTTAGAGAGGAGCTGATACCAATCCTACCGAAGGTATTCCAGGTGATTGAGAAAGATGGAACTCTCCTCAAATCATTTTATGAAGCTATCATCACATTGATACTCAAGCCAAGTAAAGACCCAACAAAGAAAGAGTACTACAAGCCAATATCTTTGATGAACATAGATGCTAAAATTCTCAACAAGATCCTAGCAAACTGGATTCAACAACACATCTCAAAAGTCATCTATTATGACTAAGTAGGTTTCATCCCTGGGATGCAAGCCTGGTTCAACATTCATAAAACCATAAATGTAATTAAATACATCAACAGATGTCAAAACAAATACCACATGATTATATCATTAGATGCAGAAAAAGCTTTTGATAAAATCCAGCACCTCTTTTCGCTAAAAACCCTCGAACATCTAGGCATACGGGGAACATACCACAAAGTAGTAAAAGCCATCTACGAGAAACCCACAGCCAGCATACTCCTAAATGGACAAAAATTGGAACCATTTCCCCTGAAAACTAGAACAACACAAGGATGTCCACTCTCACCCCTCCTGTTCAACATAGTATTGGAAGTCCTGGCTCAAGCAATCAGAGAAGAGAAGGCAATCAGGGGTATCCAAATAGGAAAAGGGGAAGTCAAGTTATCTCTCTTTGCAGATGACATAATTATGTACCTTGAAAACCCAAGAGAATCTGTCAAAAACCTCCAATCGCATTTCTTTATACCAATAATAAACAAACAGAAACCCAAATAAAAACCACAATTCCATTCACAATAGCCACAAAAAAATGAAATACCTTGGCATCTTCCTAACCAGAGACGTGGAAGAACTTTACAATGAAAACTACAAAACATTGGTCAAAGAAATCAAAGCTGACACAAACAAGTGGAAAAATATCCCATGGTCATGGATTGGAAGAATCAACATTGTGAAGATGTCCATCCTACCTAAGGCAATCTACAGATTTAATGCAATAGTCATCAAATTACCAGCCACATTCTACTCAGACCTAGAAAAAACAACACAGGAATTCATATGGAAACACAAATGACCAACAATAGCCAGAACAATCCTCAGCACACAAAAAAAAGCAAAGCAGGTGGTATCCCATTACCAGACTTCAAACTTTACTATAAAGCTACAATCATCAAAACAGCTTGGTATTGGTACAGGAACAGGCATAAAGACCAATGGAATAGAATTGAGATTCCAGAAACAAAATCTCAGTTTCTCAACCAACTCATCTTCAACAAAGCCTACACCACCTACCACTGGGGAGAGGAGAACCTATTCAGTACATGGTGCTGGGAAAACTGGCTGACTACATGCAGAAGATTGAAACAGGACCCCTATCTGTCCCCATGCACAAAGGTTAACTCCAAATGGATCAGAGACCTAAATATAAAACCTCAAACCATAAGAACCTTAGAAAATGAAGGACATACCCTCATGGAAATTGGAACTGGCATCCAATTCCTGAACAAAACCCGAAACCCACAGCCATAAGAGATAAAATAGACAATTGGGACCTCATTAAACTGAGAAGCTTCTGTAAAGGCAAAGAAACCATCAAGAGAGCAAGGAGACAGCCTACAGACTGGGAAAAAGTATTTGCCAACTCCAGGTCTGACAAACGCTTAACATCTTGGATCTACAAGGAACTCAAACATGCTGAAAAGAAAAAAAAACCCATTATAAAATGGGCAGAAGATGTGAGCAGACACGTCTCAAAGAACTTTACGAGCAGCCAACAGACACATGAAGAAATGTTCAACCTCACTAATCAGCAGGGAGATGCAAATCAAAACCACACTAAGATACCACCTAACTCCAGTCAGAATGGCCATTATCAATAACTCAAAAAATAACAGTTGCTGGAGAGGATGTGGGGAAAAGGCAACACTTCTACACTCTTGGTGGGAGCGCAAACTAGTGCAACCTCTGTGAAAAACAGTATGGTGATTCCTAAAAGCTTTAAATATTTACCTTCCATATGACCCCGCAATCCCCCTACTGGGAATATACCCTGAAGAACTCAAATCACTCCATAGAAAAGATACTTGCACACATATGTTTATTGCAGCATTGTTCACAATAGCAAGAACCTGGAAGCAACCATGCTGCCCGTCAAAAGAGGACTGGGTTAAAAAAATATAGTACATATACATGATGGAATACTACACAGCCATAAAAAAGAACAAAATCATGAATTTTGCAGCAACGTGGATGGAACTAGAGTCTATAATACTGAGTGACCTCTCACAGAAACAAAGATCTCAGTATCACATATTCTCACTCATATAGTGGACCTTGAACATCCAATGTAATACTATAAGAAAATGATTGACAGTGGTGGGAAACTATGGGGGGAGAGGGGAAGGGAGATGGGATTAACGGTAGTAAATATCTGTCTGGGGATGGGGAGACACATCTTATCAACAAGGGTGCCTGAATGAAGCATATTTGTATACCTAACCCTTAACTGTACCCCACAATATCATAATAAAAGTATTGATTATTAAAAAGAGATGTTTCTGACATTATAGTGAACAATAGTTTTATAAGAACTTTAGTATAAATTTAATATTCTAAAACTCATTGCTACCTTTTAGGGAATAAACTATTTGAAAAGTAATTAGAATTTTATTTTGCTTCTTTGGTAAGACTTTAATGACTTTTATATAAGGAAATGGCATCTGGCTTGATCCTATGACATAAATACTCCCAGCAACAAAGTCCGCATATTCAAGACATTCTGTAAAGTATTCTCATTTATTTTCAAGCAGTAGATTTTCCTAAAGGGCACTGTATTTCTCTATAAAACCTTGTTTTTCAAAATATCTGAACCAGAATAGAATCATTATGCTTTTAAGGAATAATGATTTTAAAGAAATTAAAGTTCCAAAAATCCACTAAATGTATAAGGTACTGTTAGCTTCTATAAACTTACATACACAAATATAATGGTTATATATAAGATATATTAGCATTCTGACATTGTTATGTAGCCTAGAGCATTAGTGTACTGTCAGTAGAAATTAAACTAATTCAAAAATGCTTCATTAATATAAGAAATATATTTTTTCTCAGAAGTTGATGGTGAATTTAACAACCTGAAGAAGAAATTTTCTTTTTATTTTTTAACAGACGATGCTGCTAGCCAGCTGAAAAAAAAAGCCATAGAAATGGAAAACTGATGATACAGACTTAAGATAGACTTTAATGTTCTCCTTGGTGAATTACAGCTTATAAAGGGAAGTTTTATGGATCATGGAAAGCTGAAGCTACATGTAAGAATACTCTGGAGATCATTAAGCCACTGTAACATTCTCCAGAGACTGTCAGTGTCTTGTAGTATCTCTTCCCTCAAATCAGAAACTTGATTTGTGATTACTTTGAACAATGAAGTAAGAGAATTGATGCTGTGCTAGTCTTTCAGGAAACTGGTACATTCCACTTCCTCTGTCCAAAGAGACAAAGCCTGGAGATATCAAGAATTAGCCTTCCTCAAAGGGCGAGCAGTTACCTTGACACTATTATGCCTTGAGAAGCCCAAGTCCTACAGAGAGGCCCTAGAGGATGAGACAACAAGACAGAGAAAGAGAAAGAGGCCAGGCCATATGAGTGAAGACTTAGTCATGGACATTCAGCCTAGTCAGACCTTGAGAGAACTCCAGTTCCAGCTACAATCAGGCTCCAAGGGCAAAAGGGGCCCCACATAAGCACCTTCCAGTTAGGACCAGTGAACTCTCAGAACTATGAGAAAGGATAATACATTGTTTTTGCTTGAGGCAGTTTGTTACTCAGCAGTCAATAAGCAGAGGGTTGTCTAGGAACCCAGAGATCTAACAGGACAACAACCCATCTCTCCCAAATTCTATTCCTGATCCTTTCCACAATCACCTGCACCTGTGGCTGTTGTCACTTTCTCTAAATATTGACAGCATTTGTTATTACAAGGAATCATCTGACATTTTGCAAACACTTCCCTGAATTGTCAGTTTTTGATTTATGTCTTTTTTATACCTAATGAGATAACAGGAAATACCTTTTTTATTTCATCTTCAGGACTGGCAGAAGCACATAACTTATGTATTCAGAAATTATTTAGAGATCACAATGATAATGTTTTAAATGCTAAGTTTCATTGCCATTAACTTAATAAACAAAATGTGAATAATTACCTACTTACACAGTCTGAGTTAGATTATCGTGGCCATTCACCTGGCAGACCTGTGAATACCACCTTGTTGGGCTCCATTTTACAGAGCTTCTGATCTAGAAGGCCTAAAATAGGCCCAAGAATTAACAGTTCTAACACATTTCTGGTGATGCTGATGCTATAGGTTGAGGACCACACTTTGAGAACCCTGGGTTATGACAATGCCAAAACCTTCCTTTCTAGGACTTTTAGTTTTAAAAAATTGTAAATCAGATCAAATAAATGTGTCTACTCTGCCTCTTACTTTCTCATCCCCGCTTCTTTCCTTTGTCTACCACCTTTCCACAGGCAGCCTTCAGATTCATTTCTAGCTTCCCAGAGCCACTCTATCTAGTGCCTCACAGCTAAGACTTTCTCCAGATTCACAGAACATGATAAATTTTCCCATTGCCTCAGCTGGAATTCAGGAATTCACATTAAATGATCAACTTTGTGCTCATCCTAGGTTGGATTAGGCTGAGATTACTCTTGTGTCAGCAATGCCCAACACTGTCCCTGACATATATAGTTGGTATCTAACTATTTTAAAGTATAATTAAAGTCAATCTGAAGTGGAAATTATTGATAGTTTTGCTGTGATGTTACATGGCAATGGTTCTAGACAAGTTTAAGAATTATGTCTGTGAGTTGAAAATAAATGAAACACCAATATCACACTTTCAAGTGGTACAAAAAAATAGATGTCAGCTGAAACTGGAAATATTGATAAAAAGGTTACAATCATAGCACTCCAAGTACTCACAGACTCGTGGAAGACAAGAGAGAAGGTTGAGAGTTTGTTTCAAACTATAGAGATTCTAAGCACTCCATTCAAATAGGGAAGGGTCTCTCTTGTTAGGGATCACCATGCCCAGGCACAGATTTGCCACTGTGCCAGACACACACTGTTCTGAGCACTTTGTCTATGTCAGATCTTTGACTCTTCATGATTACTGTACACGGTAGAGATTATTTTCAGCATCCCCATTTTACAGATGAGGAAATTGGTATAATATATATAACTGATATAACAGCGAATAAGTGTGCCAATGAACTGAACTTGGGCTGTCCAGTGTCTGGGTTTTTTGTGGTGAGGCTGCATTTCTTTAACTTACGTCTTTTAAGGCAATAAGACTGTAAAATTCTGCAAGGGTTCCTAAAGGCAGCATCAAGGATCCAGACTTCTCTCTTTCTTTTCCTCAACCCTATTGTATATGCTTTTTAAAAATCAGAAATGTTAACATGTTCACCCCTAAAGTGGCACTGAAATTATGTATGCATTATCAGCCTAAAAGGACTGACTATACAGTTAAGCCAAGTTGACCTATGTCAATTCTCTCCAAATGGACAGATTCCTGCATTTTGAAACCACATAACTGGAATACATGACACATGTTGCGACTAAAGTGGCACACAGCGCAAATTGGGGTAGAGTCACCCAATAGGTTTTAGATTTGATATCCAAGAATCTCTATGAGGAAAAAGACATACTTTCATTTGTGTTTCTCATACTTTTTAGTGATATTCATGATATGCCAGAGACTGAGAGATGATAAGCATAATAATATAAAAATTATAAAATGTGAGTATAATTGGTATTTGATGTCATGGCTACAATAACAGCTAATGTAATGGATATAGCTACTGTGAAGTAATATTGATGTTGTTTCAAAGAGTTGAAATTATTAATATTTCAGAGAATGAATTTATATCTACTCATACTAAATTTTGTTATGTCATACTAAGACAAAATACATAATCTTGCCATTCATACATTTTATTTTCCAATGTAGTCTCATAATGTATCAAAACACAGTTATTTTGCATATAAGGAAGATATTATTTCATTATAATTATTTCATTGTAATTCTCCATTGTTAAAAAAAACAGCTTTAGGATATAAAGCATGTTTTTCATAGCTATAGACTGTAAATATTTACCTAATAAATAGATTAAAACAGAGCATTTAATTTCACAGTGTTTAAGCCTAATGACCAGAGCAATTCTTTCATCAGTGAACATATAATGAACATCTATGTAACATTTATTGGGCTAGATGTTCAGCATTGAAAAATAAATGGAAATTCAATAGTGGTGGGGATAATGATAGTCATAGGCATTCAGTAAATATTGGAACATAAAAGCCATCCAATTTCTTGAAGAGGCAGTATGAGTTGAAGTTCATATTTTAGGGCTTTTTCTATATGTTAGACACTGTTACGTATTAAAACATTCAATTTTCCTCCTACTCCTGTTAGTTTCACAAGGTTGAAGATGAAGAAATGGGGCTTTAGGGAGGGAATAACTCACCCCATGCCACATAGCTATCCAGTAGCTCAGTTGAGTCTCCAAGACAGGTTGGTTTATTTTAGCCCCCAGCAGGAGAGTCCATCAAGCAGGTGGTAAAGTCTTCCAAAAACTGGCACATGTCTGGTTGCAGACATGTGAAACAAGTGCTTGGGCAGCAAAAAAAGAAAATTATTCTGGTTTTATAAGTTAGAAGATGTTCTACAACTGATTTCTCTTTTCATTTGGGCCTTAAGGAACCAAACACCAGAGACAGGAAAAGACAATCCAGGCAGAGAGAAATATATCAGCCGAGTTGTATATTCAGGCAGTGATGAGTACTTCAATGATTCTAGAGCAGTCAAATAATTTTAAAATGACTCCATTGAGTTGGGAAGAAGAAATGTCTTTTGGAATCAGATCATTAAGTGATCTTGTATACCACAGCAAAGAAAATGTATTTACAAATAAGGCAGTAAGAAGTAATCAAAGTCACTTAAGCAGAGGAGTGATACTGTCAAATTTTCTTTTATTAAGTTAACCTGTGGGCAGAGTTAATGTTGGATCTTGACAGAGGTCAGTCAGGAACAATAAACAGCGGGAATAAAGTAAAGGGGAAATAAGTGATCAGAGGCTAATCCTTGATCCCTCCAGGCTCTCATAGTCCATGTCGTTTTAACTTCAAAGACATGTTTTAAGAAAGGTCAATCACTTTGGCAATTTGTATAACTAACCCAGTCAAAACATTACAAGAACATATTCTAATCCACAGCTGTCAATACCCTTTCGCCTTCTTCCTGTCTTCTGCATCATCCAGTCAGTTTCCCAGATGCCCATTACTTCTGCTGGTACCACAGGGAGTAACATTCACAGCCACATGCCGGTTGTATCAACCAGGAATCCCCAGAGAAAAAGAGCCCATAGGAGCTCTATGCACCTGGCTTTCAATCTAGTTATATCCATCCATAGTTACACAGATAGACAATTTCTTATTTTAAGAAATTGATGCATTTGATTATGAAGACTAAGAAGTCTAAAATCTACAGAATGAGCTAGAAGGGTGAAGAGCCATGGGAGCTGATGGTGCAGATGAACTCCAAGGCAGTCTGCCAGAAAATTCCCTCTTGCTTGGGGAGGCAGGCCTTTTTGTTGAATCCAGCCTTCAACTGACTGGATGAGGGCTACCCACATTATGAGAGAAATTTGCTTACTCTGCATTTACTGGTGTGAATGTTAGCCTCATCCAAAACACCTTTCCAGTTGACAGATAAAATTAACACTTACCTGGTCATTCCTGGATAGGTCTCAGAGCAAGTTTCAATGGGATGGGATATCAATTAAACACTCACAAGAAAACCCCTGTGGCAAGATAAATCTTCCCAGTTACTTCAGGCATTTCCTAGTCAAGGGGTCAAATTCAAGTCTCCTTGCATCCATCTATATGAGAACCATTCTTGGCAGATAGCCTCTTGATTGCTTATTGGACCCTATTTGCTATAGCTCATGTCTCCAGGAAAAATTAAAGTCATGAATTTTTTTTGCAAAGCATTTTTAAGACTCACTTAGAGGCACTCCTGCTACACAGTCAGGGTAAAATAAATAAAATGAGTGGAAAATTTAGAGTCACATTTCTACAAGAACAATTTCTTTTTTGGGGGGGAGTTGGAGTCTCACTGTCACCCAGACTGGAGTGCAGTGGCCACTCCCGGCCACCGCAGCCTGGACCTGCTGGGCTCCGGCGATCCTTCCACCTCAGCCTTCCGAGTAGCTGGAACTACAGGCATGCGCTACCATGCCCAGCTGGTTTTTTGATCTACTGTAGAGATGAGGTCTCGCCAAGTTGCCTGGCCGGGTCTCAAACCCACAAGTTCAGGCAATCCACTCACCTCAGCCTCCCAAAGTGCTGGGATTACAGGCTGAGCCACCGAGCCCAGCTAGGAACAATTTCTAAATTCAGCATTTAGAAAAACATGCTGTGACTACTTGCAAAGACAAAAATTACTATCACATATCATGTTGTTCTCTCAAATTCAGAAAAAATGTTGATTATTTTCACATATTATGTTATCAAATGATATTTATAGTACTTAGTGCAGTGCATACAAAGAACATGAAGCAAAAACTCCATTACACATTGCCAGCATGTGCTGAGCTCTCTATGCCGAGCACAGAATAAACGCTTTCTGGAAATTCCTTTCCATTTGGGCACAGTATACTATTTACACTGAAGAGAAGTGTGGGACTATGAATGCAGACACCCATATCCTCATGCTTGACAAGCATGTCCTCCCGGACTCAGCACCACCCCTCTTATGTCTGCCCCCATCCAACAGACAAGCCTGAAGTGCAATAAGGCCTGCAAAATAAAATGCAACCAAATAAAGAGTAGACTTCCTGGCTCAGATATTGTTTATCCAAATTCACTGTTTCTAAATAAAGTGCTTTAACTAGGAGGGCTAAGCTTAACTGCTTCCCCTGGCCTATGTAAAACAGGGAGAAATATGGTGCCACAGCAATGCTTTGTCCATAGAACTTGGAGGTCCTAGAGGTACTCTGAATTGCAGAGCTCACCGAGCAGAGACAGCAAAGCACTGCAGCCAGCCATAGGCACATGGGTGGGAGATTTCTCAGAGACACACAGCAGGGTGGAATTGACTTGTGCTCTCTGGAGTGGCCAATAGCTCCTTTGAGAAGAAAGAGGTAGAAAGGTATTCTTAGGATAGAAGTGTGGCTCACCCACTGCCAGAGAAACATGAATCGCATTTCCCTCTTCCTATGCACAGCTGGTAAACTCTATTTGCATTTTCATATTTTGTGCTAAGCTCAATATTTAAGAGTACCATTTTAAGTAAGAAACATGTAAAAGTAGCATCGTGAAATCCCGCATACTCCCTATGGCGTTTTCTACAAGTTGAAGCAAATTTTTGCTGGAATGTGGATGCTTTAAAATAGATTCAAAGAAATCCCTGTTGGTGTGGTGATCTATTTCAGAGAAGAAATCATGCTCTGGGGGCACTGATTTTTGCCAATAAAGTTGGGACATGACAGGACAACAGGGATATTTATTTTAACATGTTTTTCTCCCTTTACAGAAAACTGAATCAAATTTAATGTAAAAAGCAAAACTGATTTTCCTCAGACTATAAGTTCATCCTTCCATTATTTATCTCTAGTGATAAACGTAGCATATGTTGTAGTCCATCTGTACGGGCAACAGATCAAAATAAATGACATGAAACAGAAATATATGTTACATGCAACATGCTTCTATGATCCAATTTTTCCAACTTGATACAATGTAACTTATGAATGCAGTTATTATTCAACAAAAATATGAAGACTAGAGTAGAAAGATGGAATGGTGTGAGAAATGATGTCATTAAAAGTAGGAAAACTATATTCTATAGCACACGTTTTGGGGGAAGACAGAGGAGAATGGCAACAAACAGCCTCTAGAAGATCTGAAATGTGGAAAGAAACCATTATTTAAACAACCAAGACTTATATTCAAAGAAACATTAAGTCACTTCACCAAAATGACACTTGGCAAAGAGAGAGGTAGGAGGATAATCATTAGAACAGAGCAGCTGCTGAAGCCAGTAGATCTCACACATCCACAGGGCCTCGAGAGAGATACACTCCCAATGCAAGTCACAATGACTTCTACCACTCTGGTGTCATGACACTTTTCAGGATTCTTTTCACAACATCTCTTCATAGTATAGGCACATGGTTGGTATTTCAAAAACACTTGTTTGAGGGTAGCCCACCAGTTTGAAAAGCTACAGTATGTTGTGAACCACTATTTTTACTTTTTAAAATAATCTTTTAAAAATAAACTGTAAACATACTGAGTGATCTCCCACAGAAACAAAGATCTGAGTATCACATGTTCTCACTCATATAGTGAACCTTGAACATCCAACGTAATACTATAAGAAAATGACTGACAGTGGTGGGAAACTATGGGGGGGAGGGAAATGGGATTAGCTGTAGTAAATATCTGGGGATGGGGAGACACCTCTTATCAACAAGGGTGCTTGAATGAAGCATATTTGTATACCTAACCCTTAACTATACCCCGCAATATCATAATAAAAAATATTGATTCAATAAAATAGTAATAATAATCTAACTGTAAACAGGAACCCAGCAGTGCTCCAAGTCAAGCAGTTTGAGCAAATAATCTGCAATTATCCAGTCCTTGCATGGGTTCCACAGGATCCTGGGGCAATCAGACTACCTGGAAAATACACCAAATCATCCATTACCTCTTTCAAAGCAGATTAACCATGCATACAGATAGTAAGTACTCAACAAATGTTTGGAGGATGGATGGATGGATGTTTCTGGAATGGATGGGTGAATGACCCTTTCAAGTTTTGGGGTAAAAAATAATGGAAAGTGTAAAGAAAGAAGATGGCAGTGTACAAAATAATGTGTTGGGAATCAGTAAGTGTGGATTCCAGTTTTACGTCTGTATCTCAAGATCTATAATATTTTTGGTCATATCTGATACAAAAACTTTGGCGATTACTTCTCTTCATTGGATAAAAAAAGGAATTGGTTACTTTTAATCTGATTTATCACCAGTTTATAACACTCAATATTCTTTTAATCCTAGATTGTGCATTCAGTGCAGCATGGAATATATTTAAACTCTCTGCCGAGCTCAACTCTCCAAATACTTCAAACACTTTTGATTTTATGTATAATTTTTAT